>NW_027590536.1:87500-273013 GCF_964213995.1 Mustelus asterias
CCATTCAATCCTTCCCAACCTCTCTGTCGAGGCTCCTTCTCACTTTCTACCAGACAATTATTTGTGTTCGGGAGCGGGTGCAGAGGAGATTGAAATGAAACAGACAGACAGTTATCTTCAACACTGAGAAATGTGAAGTGATGCACTTTGGATAATAAGTTGAGGAGAGAAACCATAAACCAACTGGGAACAAGTTAAATCATGTGTAGGTAAAGGGAAAGCTTTTATACCTCCATCAATCTGTGTCTCTCTCTTTTTCTCACTCTCTGTGTCTGTGTCTTCTGTCCATCTCTCCCTTTCTGGGAATCAGTGAAAAATATCCACAAATATCAGGCAGCCATTTGGCGTTTCTTCCCAGTGGCCATTTCGTGTGAACGCAGCACTGAGATATTTCTGACAGAGTTGTCTCTTCACTAAAGTAACGTTAGTATTTTAAATGTGACAGATACGCAGCTATGGAGACACAAACGAGGGCTGTATTCCCAGGAATTTTGGAGTGTCAGGGACAATTTGATCCAATTTGTCAGGAGTATAATGGAAAGTGATAGCACAGAGAGAGAGAAATGTTTCTTGCTGGTGATCCACCTCCTCCAGTCCCACCATCCTCCCATATCTGTTTTCCTTTCATTCTGGCTCCGTGACCATCCACAATTTGAATTGTTTCACCATTGGGAGCTGTGTCTTCATCTGCGTGGGCTCCAACTCTGGAATTCCTTTCCTGAACGTTTTATTAAAATACATCCATGGGATGTGGGCCTGGCTGGTTCTGCCAGCGTTTACTCCTCGTCCCTAATTGCTCATGAACTCAGTGGCTTGCTAGGCCATTTCAATCAGCATCTAAGAGTCATCCACATTGCTGTGAGGCTGGAGTCACATGTAGGCCCGACCAGGTAAGGACGGCAGATTTCCTTCCATAAAGGACATTAGTGAAGCAGATTGCTTTTCTCCATTTTAACACCTCCTTTTCCTCCAATTAAAATAGTTCGTAAAAGCCATCTGGCCAAACCTTTGGGACATGTGACCCTAAACTCTCCTGTGACTCGGGGTCAAATTTCTCACATTAAGGCTCCTGTGAAGCATCTTGGGATGATACTGTTCAAGGTGCTATATAAATGCAAGTTGTTGTTGTGTGTGTCTGAGTGTCAGCTTCTGTCCATGTCCAGGACACTGCAGGTAACAGAGAATGATTCACTCTGGGCTGCGATTGTACATCTCGTGTGTGTCTCAGTATCAGCTCTGAAACATGTACAGCACAATCCCATCCTGTTTCTGTGTCTCTCTGCCTCTGTATCTGTATCTCTCCCTCTCGCTCCATCTCTCTCCCCATGACTGAAACAAACTAGAGTTTAAATCCCACACTGGGATGCTGTTCAATGTGAGTTCAGTTTTCCCAGAAATAAAAATCCTCAATTAAAAATTCCTTTCAACAGCAGAGGGAACTTTTCTCAAAGTGAATTTGCGGCTGTCTTGAATTTGAACCCAAGTTTTCAATATGGGGGTGGCACAGTGATGCTGGGGTTAGCACTGCTTCCTCACAGTGTCAGGGACCCGCCTTCGATTCCCAGCTTGGCTCACTTTCTGACTGGAGTTTGAACGTCCTTCCCGTGTTTGTGTGGGTTTCCTCCGGGTGCTCCGGTTTCATCCCACACTCCAAAGATAGAACAAAGAAAATTACAGCACGGAAACAGGTCTTTCGGCTCTCCAATCCTGCACCGACCATGCTGCCTGACTGAACTAAAACCCCCTACCCTTCCGGGGACCATATCCCTCCATTCCCATCTTATTCATGTCTTTGTCAAGACGCCCTTGAAAAGTCACTATCGTATCCGTTTCCACTCCCTCCCCCGGCAACGAGTTCCAGGCACCCAGCACCCTCTGTGTAAAAAAACTTTCCTACCACATCTCCTTTAAACCGTGCCCCTCGCACCTTAAACCTCTGCCCCCGAGTAATAACTCTTCCACCCTGGGAAAAAGCTTCTGACTATCCACTCTGTCCATGCCCCTCATAATCTGGCAGACTTCTATCAGGTGTACAGGTTAGGTGGATTGGCCAAGCTAAATTGTCCCTTAGTGTCAGGAGGATTAGCTGAGTTAAATGTATGGGATTATAGGGATGGGGCCTGGGTGGGATTGTGGTCAGTGCAGACTCGATGGGCCGAATGGCCTCCTGCACTGCAGGATTCTATGAACCCTGTTCTGTATTTGGTTTGGGATTGTTTGTTGAAAAGTGTAGTTGAAGTGTTACTCTGTCATGCTGGAATTTAGGCTACGGGATGATTGGATCAAACACTTCAGGATAATAAGGGGAATGGAGAGGAATGATAAAGAACAACTTTTCCTGCTGGTTGGGGAGTCCAGGACGTGGGGACATTGGATTTCAAACAATGTTGAGGATTTTAGACTTGTAGGAGTGGAATTCAGAAACACTTTGCCACACCAGCTGTGATATTAGTTTGGAACTACCTTCTATAATTCGCAGTTGATGCTCAGTCGCTTATTAATGTTTAACTCTGAGGTCGATAGATGATATTTTTATACAGGAGAAGCAATTTAAAATCAATGGGTCAATGTTAAAATGGATGCAGGAACAGAGAGACCTGGGCTTTCAGTTCAGTTTTACATCTTAAAGATTCAACCTGGGGCTCAGAATCTGTCAGTTGAATCTACTTTTCCCACCTGATAAAATGTCAACAATGTGACAAAAGGTGACATTCCTGCACAGTGGGGTTGGGAGGTTGTTTGAAAGGAGATTCAGATTGTATCAGAAAGCGTCAATTAGATTGTGTCTCTTTGGAGAAGGTGCATATTTCACAGGAAACGCCCCGAGATAAAGATTAGTTTCACCGATGTCTGAGTAACTTTCAAAGTCTGCAGACACATGAAGGGGGCAGAGATATTGTAATATTCAGAGCAGGAGATGGGGGACAATCACAGAATTGAAGATGTGAGGCCATCTCTTGTTTCCGAATGTCAGTGTTTAGCTTTAAAACTTTAGTCCTGGGCTAATAATTCCAAGTTTGCAATCCCACACTTTGCTGTTGTGAATTAGAGTTGTGAATTTTCTGAAATTGGTTGTGTAATAAAACTCCATGCAGGATGCAATGATTCCCATTCTGTCTCTGCTGCTGCAAAGCCCCCGTGTCTGTCTCAGTTTCATCGTATTTATCAATGATTTGAGATCCTAGAATCATAGAATCCCTAAAGGGCAGACCATTCGGCCCATCGAGTCTGCATTGACCACAATCCCACCCAGGCCCTATTCCCGTAACCACATATAGTTACCCTGTTAATCCCCTGACACTAGGGTCAATTTATCGTGGCCAATCCACCTGACCCGCACATGTTTGGACTGTGGGAGGAAACTGGAGCACCCGGAGGAAACCCACGCAGACACTGGGAGAACTCTACACTGACAGCGAGCTGAGGCTGGAATTGAACCTGGGTCCCTGGCGCTGTGCTAACCACAGAGCCACCATGCCGTTCATCATAGAATCCCTAAAGTGCAGAAGGAGGTCCTTTGGCCCATCAAGCCTGCCCCCGACAACAAGACCTCCCGGGCCTGAATCCCCCTAACACTAAGGGGCAATTGAGCACGGCCAATCAACCGAACCCGCACATCTTTGGAGTGTGGGAGGAAACCAGAAGCTTCAAATGGCAAAGAGGTATTCCACTGCATAAGAGGCCATTCAGCTCATTGAGTCTGCACAGACTTGATGACAGAGTATCTTACCCAGGCCCTCAGCCCAGCCCTATCCCCATAACCCCATTGCTAATCCATCTAATCTATATATCTTGCGAGTGTGGAAGGTAACCAGAGCACCCGGAGGAAACCCACGCAGACACGGGGAGAATGTGCAAACTCCACACAGTCACCCGAGGCTGGAATTGAACCCGGGTCCCTGGCGCTGTGAGGCAGCAGTACGAACCACTGTGCCACCGTGCCGCCCGAAAGTTAAATGTCTTAACTGAGTGGTTCAAAGAGTGAAAGATGGATTTCATTGCAGACAATTGTGTGGTCACCCACTTGAAAAAGGATAGAACAGATTGCTTTATGAATGGGGAAAAGCTGGAAAGAGTGGAGGCCCAAAGAGACTTGGGGCGGTCACATCAACATAGAAAATAGGAGGAGGAGGAGGCCATTCAGCCCTTCGAGCCTGACCCACCATTCAACACTATCATGGCCGATCCTCTGTCTCAATGCCATACCCCAGCGGTCTCCCCATACACCTCGACACCTTTAGAGTCTAGAAATCTATCTATTTCCTTCTTAAATATATTCAGTGACTTGGTCTCCACAGCTTTCTGTGGGAGAGAATTCCACAGGTTCACCACCCTCTGAGTGAAGAGGTTTCCCCTCATCTCAGTCCCAAATGGCCTCCCCCGTATCCTGAGACTGTGACCCCTTGTTCCAGACACCCCCAGCCGGAGGAAACAATATCCCTGTATCCAGCCTGTCCAGCACTGTCAGAATTTTATACCTTTCAATTCGATCCCCGCTCACTCTTCTACATTCCAGTGAATACAGGCCCAGCCGACCCAATCTCCCCTCAGACATCAATGCTGCCATCCCAGGAATCAGTCTGGTGAACATTCACTGCTCTCCCTCTGTGGCAAGTACATCCTTCCTCAGATAAGGAGAGGAACACTGTACACAAGACTCCAGGTGTGGTCTCACCGAGGCTCTGTCCAGCTGCAGTAAGACATCCTTGCTCTTCTACTCGAACCCTCTTGCAATGAAGGACAACATCCCATTGGTCTTCCTAACTGCTTGCTGTAGCTGCATGCTTGCTTTCAGTGACTGGTGTTCTCAGATACCCAGGTCCCTTTGTACAACATTTCCCAATCTATCACCATTCAACTAATACTCTGCCATTCTCTTCCTCCGTCCAAAGTGGATAACGTCACATTTATCCACATTATTCTGCATCTGCCATGTATTTCCCCACTCACTCAACTTGTCTAAATCACCCCGAAGCCTCTTCACATCCTCCTCATCACTCACATTCCCACCAAGTTTCGTCTCATCAGCAAACTTGAGAATATTACATTTGGTTCCCTCATCCAAATCACTGATGTGTTTTGTGAATAGCTGGGACCCAAGAACTGACCCCTGCGGGACCCCACTCGTCACTGCCTGCTGCTTAGAAAAAGATTCATTTATTCCTGTCTGTGCGGAGTCCGCATGTTCTCCCTGTGTCTGCGTGGGTTTCCTCCGGATGCTCCGGTTTCCTCCCTCAGTCTGAAAGACGTGCTGTTTAGGGTGCATTGGCCATGCTAAATTCTCCCTCAGTGTTACCCGAACAGGCGCCGGAGTGTAGCGACTAAGGGATTTTCACAGTAACTTCATTACCGTGTTAATGTAAGCCGACTTGTGACACAAATAAATAAACTTCTAAACTTCTTTCAAAGCTAAATTAGGAAGCACTTCTTCACACGAGATGTGGTTAAAGTTTGGTACTGTCTTCTGTAAATGAGCCCTCCCTATATCCCCCAGTCCCACCATCCTCTGATATCTGTTTTCCTTTAATCCTGGCTCCCTGACCATCCCCCATTTTAATCCTTTCACCATTGGGGTCTGCAGTTCACTGTGTGGCTCCAACTCTGGAATTCCTTCCCAAAACTCTCTGTCTTCATCCCTCCCTTTCCACCATTCAGACATTTCCTAAAAACAACCCCTTTTTGACCAGAGCTTTGGGGCAATTCTTTTGTCCCTAAACTCGCCTGTGACTCGGCTTCTAATTTTTCACTCCAGGATCCTGTGAAGCATCTGAGGACGTTTCTGTTCAAGGTGCTATATCAATGCAGGTTGTTGTTTTATGTGTCTGAGTGTCAGTTTCACTCAATGTCCAGGACACTGCAGGTAACAGAGAATGATTCATTCCCCACTCAACCATTCCCATCAAGCCACGGGGTCAACCTGGCATCCCTTAAAAATGAGGTGTCAACCTGGTGAAGCTCCCAAACAGGAGCGGGCAGCACGGTGGCACCAGTGGTTAGCACTGCTGTATCACAGCACCAGGGACACAAGTTCATATCCAGCCTCGGGTCACTATCTGCATGGGTTTCCTCCGAGTGCCGCTCTTCCTTCTCTCAGCCCAAAGATGTGCGGGTTCGGTGGATTGGCCATGCTAACTTTCCCCATAGTCTTAGGGGGATTAGCAGGGTAAATACTTTGACTTGATTAATTATTTTGATTTGATTTATTATTATCATATTAGTATACAGTGAAAAGTCTTGTTTCTTGCGCGCTATACATACAAAGCATACTGTTCATAGAGAAGGAAGCGAGAGAGTGCAGAATGTAGTGTTACAGTCATAGCTCGGGTGGAGAGAAAGATCAATTTAATGCAGGGTCGGTCCATTCAAAAGTCTGCCAGCAGCAGGAAGAAGCTGTTCTTGAGTCGGTCGGTCCGTGACCTCAGACGTTTGTATCTTTTTCCCGACGGAAGAAGGTGGAAGAGAGAATGTCCGGGGTGGGTGAGGTCCTTCATTATGCTGGCTGCTTTTCCGAGGCAGCGGGAAGTGTAGACAGAGTCAGTGGATGGGAGGCCGGTTTGCGTGATGGATTGGGCTACATTCATGACCTTTTGTAGATCCTTGCGGTCTTGGGCAGAACAGGAGCCAGACCAAGCTGTGATACAACCAGAAAGAATGAGTTAGTGAGAGCTATAGCTGACATGCCCAATTTCCTTCATCTTCTGAGAAAGTCGAGGCATTGACTGTGTTTCTAACTCTGTGGTGTATTTTGTCACAGGACAGTTTCGATGGAGATTTATTCTGTATCCCTGGGATTTAGAAGGTTCAGGAGTGAGTTGATTGAAGTTTTCTTTAATTCTTTTGTGGGACATGGGCATCGCTGGCTGAACAGAATTTATTGCATCGAGTTGCTCTTCGCGGGCAGTTGAGAGTTAACCGCATTGCTGTGGCTCTGGAGTCACACGTAGCCCAGACTACCTAAGGACGGCAGAGTTCCTTCCCTAAAAGACATTAGTGAACCAGATGGGTTTTTCCGACAATCGACAATAGTTTCATGGTCACCAGTAGATTCTTAATTCCAGATATTTTTATTGAATTCCAATTGGTGGGATTCAAACCCAGGTCCCCAGAACATTCGCTGAGTTTCTGGATTAATAGTCTGGAGATAATAGCACTAGGCCATTGCCTCTCCTAGTGTCACCTCTCCATCCCTGTCATTCACTCATCATCTCCGCTTCCACCATCCTCATAGGCCGTGTGTCCAAACACATTCCCAGGCTCTGTGTGTGTGTGAAAGATGTTTTTCCTCACATTCCCTCACTGCGTCTCTCCTGAAACTTTAAATTGTGTCTCCCTGTCATCCCTGAACCCAATCAGCTCACGGCAACAGCTTTCCTTTATCGACTTTATCGAAACCTGTCCTAATCTTGTACATCTCGAGCAAATCTCCCCTCAAGGGGAACAAGCCCCGTTTCTCCAACCTCACCCTGGAGCTCACATCCCTCATTCCCGCAATTAATCCACTCTCAAAGATGCTGCGGACCTTCATATTTCCTCCCTCGGTCTGTTTATCCCATCACAGGATCACAGAATTGTTACAGGGCAGAAGGAGGCAAGTGGAGTTCAGACAAGAAGTTGAGGAGAGCAGAGAAAATAGAAACTAAATGGGCCCAAGGTAATTCTGTTTATTTCTTTTTCTCACTCTCTCTGTCTGTGTCTTCTGTCCCTCTCTCCATCTCTCCCTCTCCCTCCCTGGGAATCTGAGAAAAATATCCACAAATATCAGTCAGCCATTTGGCCTTTCTTCCCAGCGGCCATTTGATGTGAGCGCAGCACTGAGATATTTCTGACAGAGTTGTCTCCTCGCTGAGGTAACATTAGTATTTTAAATGTGACAGAGACGCAGCCATGGAGACACAAACGAGGGTTGTATTCCCGGGAAGTTTGGAGTGTCAGGGATAATTTGATCAACGTTGTCAGGAGAATAATGGAAACTGATAGGATAGAGAAAGAGAAAGGTTTCTTGCTGGTTGTGGAGTCTGGGACTGGGATCATTGTCTGAAATATTAAAAATATTCTGAAACCCTTTCAAAGTGAAATTAAGGAACACTTCTTCACACAAAGGGTGTTCTCGAATCACAGAACAGCAGGAGGCCATTCGGCCCATCATGTCTGCCCCGATCCCGGAAGTCTGCGTGGCTTTCCTCTGGGTGCTGCGGTTTCCTCCCACAGTGTGAATGATGTGCTGGTTAGGGTGCATTGGCCGTGGTAAATTTTCTCTCAGTGTAACCGAACACCAGAGTGTGGCATCTGGGGAATTTTCACAGTAACTTCACAGTGTTAATGCAAGCCTACTTGTGACACTAATAAACAAAATTAAAAATTAGAAGTTGAGTCGGCTTGTGTTGTATTCATTGGAGCAGAGAAGACTGGGGGGGGCGACCTGATTGAGGTGGACAAGATTATGAGAGACATGAAGAGTGTGGATCGGGAGCAGCTGTTCCCCTTAGTTGAAGGGTCAGTCACGAGGGGACATAGGTTCAAGGTGAGGGGCAGGAGGTTTAGGGGGGATGTGAGGAAAATCTGTTTTACCCACAGGGTGGTGACAGTCTGGAATGCGCTGCCTGAGAGGTTGGCAGAGGCAAGTTGCCTCACATCCTTTAAAAAGTAGCTGGATAAGCACTTGGCACATCATCACATTCAGGGCTATGGGCCAAGTGCTGGTAAATGGGGTGAGGTCGGTATGTTAGGTGGTCCTCACGTGTCGGTGCAGACTCGATGGGCCGAAGGGTCTCTTCTGCACTGTATGAATCTGTGATGAGGAAATGTTTTTAACGTAGTGACTGCTGGTATCTGGAATGTTCTGCCTTGATTAGCTGTAAGTATTCACATTCCAACCATTATTCATGTAAATTGAGTCTGTGTCTTTATCTGCCCTGTTTGTGAACAGAATTCCCACTCACCTGAAGAAGGGGCTTGGAGCTCCGAAAGCTTGTGTGGCTTTTGCTACCAAATAAAGCTGTTGGACTTTAAGCTGGTGTTGTTAAACTTCTTACTGTGTTTACCCCAGTCCAACGCCGGCATCTCCACATCATGTTCTGCCTGAGTCAGAGGTGGGAGAAGATTCCATCAAGAGGAAATTGAATGGGAAGCTGAAGGGAAAATATTGACAGGGTTACGGGGAGAGGGTGGAGGATTGGGAATAGTGAAACTGCTCTTGCAGTGTGTCGATCCAGGCTTGACGGGCTGAATGGCCTCCTGTGCTGTCACCATTCTATGATTCACACACAAGTTAACTTCTCAGTGTCTATTAGGCCCCACTCATTCCTCCATGATCAGTTCCAGCATTTCAAGTTCAGATCCCAGTACTTTTTAGTTGGGGGATTGAGGAGTAAAACAGAAATAGGAATGAGAGTGTCGGTGCGCTTATGTTTTTGTATTTCTGTGTGTGTGTGTGTGTGTGTGTGTGTGTGTGTGTGTGTATGTGAGAGAGAGACAGTTTCTAAGTGTGTGCAAGTGTCTATTTCAATGTGTGTTTCTGTGTGTGTGATTGTGTTTCTCTGCGTGTGTCTGTGAGTGAGTGTGTGTCTGTCTGTGTGTCTCTGTGTCTTTGTGCATGTGTGTCTGTGAGTGTGTGTTTGTGTCTCTCTGCGTGTGTGTGTCTGTGAGTGTGTGTTTGTGTCTCTCTGCGTGTGTGTCTGTGAGTGTCTGTGTGTCTCTCTCTTTGTCTGTGTGTGTGTGTCTATGAGTGTGTGTATGTGTCTGTATCTCTGAGTGCGTGTGCGTCTGTGTGTGTGTGTCTGTATCTCTGTGAGTGCGTGTGCGTCTGTGTGTCTGTGTGTGTGTGTTTGTCATGATCTGTTTGAGTGGGGGAGCAGGCTCGATGGGTCAAATGGCCTCCAACTGCACATATTTGAGATTCAAATACATTGACACACATGCATGCTGACACTCACACACACACACAGACACAGACACACACACACAGACACAGACACACACACACACACAGACACAGACACACACACAGAGAAAGATATACACAGTATTGACATATTTATTGACCATTTAATGTGACTGAATGCTACACATCCTGGTTTGCCGATGACACAAAACATTAGACAGCATTGTAAGCAGCGTAGCTGGAAACATCACATTGCAAAGAGTTATTCATATTTTGTACATGGACAAAACTGGTGGAGAGGTTTCAGTGCTGCAGGGAAATGTAAACTGACACAACTTAGATTTAAAAGGGATAGAACAACGTACTTTAATAAATGATGAAATGACAGAAACAGTGGAAGCTCCAAATGTCCAGATATTTCACAGCTGAATTCGCACAATACACACAGCAATGACTCTGATATTGCGGAATTGTTGTAAATGTGGTTAATCTCAGTACGGAGGCTGTCTTCATGTTACAATGTTAATCTGATCACTCTCATCAAAACAGGGTCAACATTTCTGTACAATGTGAGTGAATCATCAGTTCAAACAGTTCAGGTTCAATGTTTAAAATAACCAGTCACTTTTCTGTGGCTGCTTTGGGAATGTCAGTGGAATGTAGTTCACAGTAAAGTGCGAACAATTGTATTGGGGAATAATTGGAAGCAGTTTCCAGTGAGAGCTTCCTGCATTCTGGAAATGTGTGTGATCCATTCAGAGATTGGAAATGGACGGATGAATAAAGATGCAGTTTGTTGTTAATTACATGAGATTGTCTGCCTTGAAGATTCACAAGTTCCATGTGCTGAGAGAAAGGAATGATTAAACAATGTCTATAATTCAAATCCTTCAGACAAGTGAAAAAGCAGGAGAACAACTGAATCCACAAACGCTGCCACAGACAGTATTCGAAGCTTCAACTTCATGTTTGAATGTGAAGGGCTGATTGAAATAAACAGGAGGCCACACTGGGATGCTGAGCAATTTGATTCCTGTTTTTCCTAAACTTCAAAATAAAAATCTGTGATGAAACATTCCTTGGACAGAGCAGAGGGAATTTTACTCTGTATTTAGCCCATTACAGTATTTGTGTTGGGAACATTTGATGAACAGTGCAGATTAAACATTATTCTTAACCGCTGGAATTTAAGTTGGGGGCTGATTTAATCAAACATTGAAAATAATGAGGGAAAGGGAGAGGCTGATAAGGAACAAGTTTTTCTGCTGGCTGGGAACTCCAGGATTTGGGAATATTTGAATGTTAGCCTCAGTTTAGAATTGTCGAAATGGAAACATTGCCAGATGTGGTGTGGAGTTAGTTTGAAACAATCTTCTGCAAATGGCTATTGATGCTCAGTCACTTGTTATTATTTATAATCTGGGGTTGATAGATTTTCCTTAGTCCAAGGGGTTAAGAGACAGAGAGTTAGATCACAGATCAGCCAGGATCTTATTGAATATTGGAACAGGCTTTCAGGAAGATTGTTCCAGATTCCAAACACCCTCTTGATGAAGTGCTTTTCCTCACTTCACTTCTGATCCATTTCCCCATCATTTAGAATCTGTGCCCTCTAGTTCATGACCATCTCTTGAGAGGGAAGAGTTTCTCACTCTTTAACCTGTTGATACCCCTTAGGATCTTGAATCTCTCTCTCTCAAGTCTCCCCTCAGCCTTCTTTTCTCCAAGGAAAACAGTCCCAACCTCTCCAATCTACCCTCGTGGCTATGGATCTTATTCCCTGGAATCATTCTTGTGAATCTCCTCTGCACTCTCTCCAATGTCTTCACATCCCTCCTCAAGTACGGTGCCCAGAACTGGGCGCAATCTCCAGATGAGGCCTAACAAGTGTCTTATACAAATTCAATATGAACTCCTTACTCTTGTCCTCAATCCCTCCATTAATAAAAGCTGGGATACCATATACTTCATTTACTGCTCTCTCAAAGTGCCCTGCCACCTTCACTGACGTATGTACATATTAGAATCATGGAATCCCTACAGTGCAGAAGGAGGCCATACAGCCCATCGAGCCTGCGCTGACAACATTCCCACCCAGGCCCTATCCCCGTGATGCAACGTATTTACCCTGATAATACTGGCATGAATTGAGAAATGGTTAACGGACAGAAAACAGAGCTTAGGCACAAATGGGTCATTTTCAGGGTGGCAGGCTGTGACCAGCGGCTTATCACAAGGATCAGTACTCGGGAGCCCAGCTATTCACAATCCATATCATTGATTTGGACGTTTGGGATCAAATGTAATATTTCCGAATTTGCAGATGACATGAAAGCAGGTGGAAGTGTGAGTTGTGAGGAGGATGTAGACTCTTCAAGGGGATGTGGGAGAGGCTGAATTAGTGGTGAATCCACACACGGAGTGTTGTGGACAGTTTTATCCTCTTACCTAAGGAAAGATATTCTTGTCCGAGAGGGACTTCAATGACATTTCACTGCATTAATTCCTGGGATGGAGGGATTGTCCTCTGAGGAAAGAAAATGGACTTTTACTTTCTGCACTTGAGAAGCATGAGAGGTGACCTCATTCAAACTTGGACAATTCTTACAGGGCTCAGCAGGGTCGAGTCATAGAGGTTTACAGCATGGAAACGCGCTTTGGCCCAACTTGTCCATGCCGCCCAGTTTTTACCATTAAGCTAATCACAATTGCCTGTGTTTCGCCCATGTCCCTCTATACCAATCTTACCCATGTAACTGTCTAAATGCTTTTTAAAACATAAAATTGTACCCGCCCCTACTACTGCCCCTGGCAGCTCATTCCAGACACTCACCACTCTCTGTGTGAAAAGAATTGCCCTCTGGACCCTTTTGTATCTCTCCCCTCTCACCTTAAACCTATGCCCTCTAGTTTTAGACTCCCCTACCTTTGGGAGAAGATATTGACTATCTAGCTGATCTATGCCCCTCATTATTTTATAGACCTCTATAAAATCACCCCTCAGTCTTCTACGCTACAGGGAAAAAGGTCCCAGTCTGTGCAACCTCTCCTTAAAACCCAAACCATCATGTCCCGGTAGCATCCTAGTAAATCTTTTTTGCACTCTTTCTAGTTTAATAATATCCATTCTAAAATAGGGTGACCAGAACTGTACACAGTATTCCAAGCGTGGCCTTAACAATGTCTTGTACAACTTCAACAAGACCTCCCAACTCCTGTATTCAATGTTCTGACCAATGAAACCAAGCATGCTGAATGCCTTCTTCACCACTCTGTCCCTGTGACTCCACTGTCAAGAAGCTATGAACCTGTACCCCGAGATCTCTTTGTTCTATAACTCTCCCCAACCCCCAAACGTTAGCTGAGTAGATACAGGAAGAATGTTTCCCCCGGCTGGGGGCGGGAGGGGGGGGGGGGGGGGGGCTGGTGGTGTCTAGAACCATGGCATAGTCACAGAGTAAGGGGGCAGGACATTTAGGACTGAGATAAGAACATAAGAAATAGGAGCAGGAGTAGGCCATCTAGCCCCTCGAGCCTGCCCCGCCATTCAATAAGATCATGGCTGATCTGAAGTGGATCAGTTCCACTTACCCGCCTGATCCCCATAACCCCTAATTCCCTTACCGCTCAGGAATCCATCTATCCGTGATTTAAACATATTCAACGAGGTAGCCTACACCACTTCAGTGGGCAGAGAATTCCAGAGATTCACCACCCTCTGAGAGAAGAAGTTCCTCCTCAACTCTGTCCTAAACTGACCCCCCTTTATTTTGAGGCTGTGCCCTCTAGTTCTAGCTTCCTTTCTAAGTGGAAAGAATCTCTCCACCTCTACCCTATCCAGCCCCTTCATTATCTTATAGGTCTCCATAAGATCCCCCCCTCAGCCTTCTAAATTCCAACGAGTACAAACCCAATCTGCTCAGTCTCTCCTGATAATCAACACCCCTCATCTCTGGTATCAACCTGGTGAACCTTCTCTGCACTCCCTCCAAGGCCAATATATCCTTCCGCAAATAAGGGGACCAATACTGCACACAGTATTCCAGCTGCGGCCTCACCAATACCCTGTACAGATGCAGCAAGACATCTCTGCTTTTATATTCTGTCCCCCTTGCGATATAGGCCAACATCCCATTTGCCTTCCTGATCACCTGTTGCACCTGCAGACTGGGTTTTTGCGTCTCATGCACAAGGACCCCCAGGTCCCTCTGCACAGCAGCATGTTGTAATTTCTTTCCATTTAGATAATAATCCAATTTGCTATTATTTTCTCCAAAGTGAATAAACTCGCATTTGTCAACGTTATACTCCATCTGCCAGTTCCTCGCCCACTCACTCAGCCTGTCCAAATCTCTCTGCAGACCTTCTACGCCCTCCGCACGATTCACTTTTCCACTTATCTTTGTGTCGTCTGCAAACTTTGTTACCCTACACTCAGTCCCCTCCTCCAGATCGTCTATATAAAAGGTAAATAGCTGAGGCCTCAGTACCGATCCCTGCAGCACGCCACTAGTTACCATCCGCCAACCAGAAAAGCACCCATTTATTCCGACTCTCTGCTTCCTGTGAGGAGGAATTTCTTCCCTCAGAGTCATAGAGTGGTACAGTGAAGAAAAGGCCCTTCGACCCATTGAGTCTGCACCAACAGTAACTCCCACTAAAGTTGTGCTAATCCAATTTTCCATCTCTTGTACCATATCTTTGAATGTTGTGATGTTTCAAGTGCTCATCCAAATGCTTTTGGAAGGTTGTAAGGTTTCCGACCTCCACTGCCTTCCCAGGCAGTACATTCCTGATTCCCATCACCCTCTGAGTGAATGTTTTTCTCAACTCTCTTCTGAATCTCCTGCCCTTTGCCCTAAAACTATGTCCCCTCATGATTGACCCCTCAACCAAGGGGAACAGCTGTTTCCTATTCACCCTGTCCATACCCCTCATAATCTTATACACCTCAATCAGCCTTCTCTGCTCTAAAGAAAACAATCCAAACCTTTCCAGTCTCTCCTTATAGCTCAAATACTCCATCCCAGGCAACTTGCTGCTCCATATGCGACTGTGAGAATTGTCACAGATCAATCCCAATATCAGTGAGTAATCTCCAATGCAATAGTTTGTGACCAGGTTGTGCAACATGCATTGAAATGTGGCAATATGGAAGTTGGTTCACTCAGTTGGCTGGACAGCTGGTTTGAGATGCACAAAGTCTCCAACACGTCATGAAAGCCCAACCCTTTCAACCTTTCCCCTGGCCTGAGGTGTGGTAAATCACCGCCAGTGAGTTCTCCCCCTCAAAGGGGAGAGCAGCAGATCGTCATCTGGGACTGTGGTCACTTTCCCTTTACCGATGTTCAACTTTATTTCCCTTCCTCAATTTCTGCTCATCTGCAAGAGACTCGAGTGAAATTCACCCAATCTTTCAACACCAATATTACACACACAATACTGGAGCAATTGGATATTTCACACAGCTGGTAACAAGACCAAACAAAAACTGTTCCAAACAAGAGTGGTGGCACCAGCTGACCCACACAAATATATAACTTTAAAGGAATATCCGTCTATCCATCCAGCTGACTCTCTTTCTCTGTCTATCTAACAGAGAGATTTTCAGTGCAGTAACAACTGAAACAGGGTAGAATGTAGGAATAAGAAAGACAGGAACTTGTGTAAAATAAAACTGAGACACAGGTGAGTTGAGTAATGAATGAAACAAGGCCGAACACAGCAGTATCTCCGATGATGCTGAATGTAAGAGAAACAGATCAAATCTATTCCTGGGGAAGTGCAGCAACAGCTTAGAAATTGTCGGGTGTGGTGTAGATAGAGGCATGGCTGCGTGCGTCAATAACTGTGACTTCACTGAGTGCATTGGAAACAGTGACATAGTTGAGTGAAGCAATAACTAAGTAAACAAAGAACAAAGAACAATACAGCACAGGAACAGGCCCTTCGGCCCTCCAAGCCCGCGCCGCTCCCCGGTCCAGGATTGAATCCTGAATCCAGGATCCCCGCCCATTTTTCCAGCCTATCTACATACCAATATCCTATCCACCAAGCTGTCCCTCACAGCTACGATGCTTTGTTCATTACAACCTATTAACTCACCCCCACCCCCCCATTCCAGACCATGTGATCTCCAGGGAGAGGCGAAAACCCAGAGTGAAAAACCCCAGGGCCAATATGGGGAAAAAGAATCTGGGAAATTCCTCTCCGACCCCCTGAGGCGATCGAAACGAGTCCAGGAGATCACAATGGCCCCGATCGGAAAATGCTTCCCAACCCTAGTCATTTCCACTTCCACGAACACCATATGAATTGAAACGAGAAACAAGGAACAATTAGCCCGTGCTGCTCCCTGGTCCAAACTAGACCACTCTTTTGTATCCCTCCATTCCCACTCCGTTCATATAGCTGTCGAGATAAGTCTTAAACGTTCCCAGTGTGTCCGCCTCCACCACCTTGCCCGGCAACACATTCCAGGCCCCCACGACCCTCTGTGTGAAATATGTCCTTCTGATATCTGTGTTAAACCTCCCCCCCTTCACCTTGAACCTATGACCCCTCGTGAACGTCACCACCGACCCGGGGAAAAGCTTCCCACCGTTCACCCTATCTATGCCTTTCATAATTTTATACACCTCTATTAAGTCTCCCCTCATCCTCCGTCTTTCCAAGGAGAACAACCCCAGTTTCCCCAATCTCTCCTCATAACCAAGCCCCTCCATACCAGGCAACATCCTGGTAAACCTCAGGCAACATCCTGGTAAACCTGGTAAAGACCAATTGTAGTATATACAGAGGGATAGCCCCATGCATTAAGAAGAGAAACTGTATCTAGTTTGTAGGGGTGGCACAGTGGTTAGCACTGCAGCCTCTCAGCGCCAGGGACCCGGGTTCGATTCCCGACTTGCGTCACTGTCTGTGTGGAGTCTGCATGTTCTCCCCGTGTCTGGGTTTCCTCCGAGTGCTCCGGTTTCCTCCCACAGTCTGAAAGACATGCTGTTCGGTGGATTGGCCATGCTAAATTCTCCCTCAGTGAAGCCGAACAGTGCCGGAGTGTGGCAACTAGGGGATTTTCACAGCAACTTCATTGCAGTGTTAATGTAAGCCTACTTGTGACACTAATAAATAACATTGAAACTGTATGAAGTGTTATATACACAGATACAGTGCTGAGGTAAAGAGAAATGGAGACATGCTCCACGTTCATTACCCAGACATGGTCGAGTTTATTTTTATAAAGAGTGACATGGTTAAATGCAGTGATAATTTAAGCAGGTCCCCTCCCTAACAGCACTGTGGGTGTACCTACACCACATAGACAGCAGTGGGTTCAAGACGGCAGCTCACCACCACCTTCTCCAGGGCAACTAGGAATGGGCAATAAATGCTGACCTAGCCAGTGACACCCACATCACAAGAATCAATAAATATTCATCGAACCCAGCACATTGTCCAATGAAATATCAATCCATACATGGTATTAATACAGTGAGAACTCAAAAAGGGTTGATTGTAGTGTCCACAGCAGCATGGTGTAATGTAGTATTCACTGAGACAACTGAGCGTATAAACAGCGACTGGGTTGAGTGCAGTGATAACTGGGAAAGGAGCGAATGTCCGGGATTCTCCGGCTGTTCACTCGTGGGGAATTCTCTGCTCTCGTTCCCCTGCCTCTGGTTTCCTGCTAGCGTGAGGTGACTTCAATGGGAAATCCCATTGACAGCGACAGGACCAAAAACTCCCTCTGCTAGTGAACGGTGTGTCACCTCTCACTGCCCAGAAAGCTGCTGAGGGGAGACTGGAGGATCCCAGAAACTATGTTAAAAATAGCCACATTGGCAACAGCAGGAAAATATTACATCCCAAACTCAGTAATATTCACAATGATATTCTCCAATCAGCTGAAGGGCAGCATTTACTGATACAAGACCCAGATTGTAATAACTGAGGGAGGTTTCGGGCAGAGATTACTGATACAAGGCCCAGATTGTAATAACTGAGGGAGGTTTCGGGCAGAGATTACTGATACAAGGCCCAGATTGTAATAACTGAGGGAGGTTTCGGGCAGAGATTACTAATAACAGGCCCAGATTGTAATAACTGAGAGGTTTCGGGCAGAGTTTACTGATACCAGGCCCATATTGTAATAACTGAGAGAGGTTTCGGGCAGAGTTTACTGATACCAGGCCCATATTGTAATAACTGAGAGAGGTTTCGGGCAGAGTTTACTGATACATGATCCGGCAGGATTTACTGTTTGATAATCCAGCTGTTTGGCCCCGTTATGAGCACACCTTCCATGGCCATCAAGTCCGGAAGTCGGCCTTGAACCCTTGAAGAATGAGAGGCGATCCCATTGAAACAGACTTAAAATTCTTACAGGGAGTGACAGGGTGGATGTAGATTGGATGTTTCCCCTGGCTGGTGAGACTAGAACCAGGGGACACAATCTCAGAATCAGGGGCAGACCATTGAAGACTGAGATAACATAACATAAGATGTGTTTGTGTGTGTCTGTTTGTGTGTGTCTGTGTGCATGCATGTGTGTGTGTTTGTGTGTGTATGCGTGTTTGTGTGTGTGTGTTTGTGTGTGTGCATGCGTGTTTGTGTGTGTTTGTGTGTCTGTGTGTGTTTGTGTGTGTGTGTTTGTGTGTGTGTGTGTTTGTGTGTGTCTGTGTGCATGCATGTGTGTGTGTTTGTGTGTGTGTGTTTGTGTGTGTGTGCATGCGTGTTTGTGCGTGTGTATGTTTGTGTGTGTGTGTGTGTGCATGCGTGTTTGTGTGTGCGTGCTTTGTGTGTGTGCGTGTTTTGTGTGTGTGCGTGTTTTGTGTGTGTTGGTGTGTGCGTGTTTTGTGTGCGTACGTGCACCATGATCAGTTTGAATGCTGGCGCAGGATCGATGGGCCAAATGGCCTACACCTGCTCCTATTTTCCTTTGAGTTCTAAATACATTGACACACACACCGGAGTGTGGGCGACTAGGGGATTCTCACAGTAACTTCATTGCAGTGTTAATGTAAGCCTACTTCTGAGACTAATAAATAAACTGAAACTGAAGGTCAAGGTGCTGCTGTGACAATGCACTCTTGTTTAAACACTCTGCAATGCTGAGACTGGGAGAAGTGACCAACAGGGGGCAGCATTGCAGCTTCTGTCCCCCTATTGAAACTGGGATTGTTGCTCCATCTGCTGCACAATCCCAACCCCATCCACTGGGGGCAACCTGGACAATGGCTGCAGACAGACCTCACTGCGCATGCGAGGCAATGACACCCACCGCCGGCGGCCATTTTGCGTTGCCAAGGGAGACGGCCAGCGGCCATATTCCGTTGCCAACGGAGATGGCGGCGACCATCTTGCGTTGCCAGGGGAGACGGCATCGATGCGGCGGCGTCCCGCGCGCTGACCTCTGGGTGCATTCCCGTCCCGCACATGCGCACAGGCAGCCCCCGGCAGCGTCACAGCGACGCCTGGTGGCCAGGAAGGGCAATAGCAGCAGCACACTCTCTGCCCAAAGGCTTCCCCAGTTCAGCTGCTCAGAGACACTGGGAATGTCTTCAAGTGGAAACTTCAGCTTCTCACATTCACCCCCTGTGTTCAGTCATTGTTTCCTAGGCAACCTCTGTAGTCACATCACAAACAACTTGTTCACATTGAAGGCCATGGCAATCTGGACCATTCGGCTTCAAAGCCATTGAGCTTTGAAACTTCAATTGAAATGTTGGAGATGAGAGTTTATCGATGCAAGTCATGTTGCATGTGGAACGCTCATGATGCCACAATTAGAGCGGTGCAGACATCTCACAGGGTTGTGTGACTGGAGGAGATGTCAGAGACGGGGTGGTTAAATATAGAGGGACAGGGTCTGAAGCTAAGTTTTGGGTAAAAGATGGCAGTAATGTTGTGACATTAATTTAGCTTCAGATAGTTGCTGGGGAGGGGGATAGAGAGGTTGGGGAGTGATGTTTGTATTGGGGCAATCTCTCTCTCTCTCTCATCATGTATAGATATGAATCCATCTCTCACTCTCTATCTCTCTTTACCCATTGTGTCCAGAGTCTTGTGAAGGTGCAGGCCGGTGGCAGGTTCTGTTTCCTGAAGGACATTACCGAACCTGTCAGATTATTGTGACAATCCAGTAGTTTTCATGGTCACTTTTTCCGAGTGGCGGCCCCACAAATGATCAGATTCATTCAGCTCAATTTCACAATCTGCCTTTGTGTTTTTGTGGGTTCTCTCTCACTTCCTTTTTTCTGTTCGAACTCAATTTCCCAGGGTTTTAGAAGAGGAGGATTTGCAGTTTGGAAACTGAAACCAAATATGATATCGAAACCTGCTGGAGTTAGCCAATTTATTGTAACCTGAATATCATTGTGTTTTGAACGTGGACGGAAAAAGCACCGTTTTTAGGGGAGAGAACCTGTACACATGGTCTGTGTGTGGACAAGACTTCAGCCAATCATCCAGCCTTTCAGAACATAATTGCAGTCACAACAGGGAGAAGCTGTGGAAATGTGGGGACTGTGGGAAGGGATTCGATTACCCACCCCAGCTGGAGATTCATCGGGGCAGTCACAGTGGGGAGAGACCATTCACCTGCTCCCAGTGTGGGAAGGGATTCACTCAGTCAAACAGCTTACATATACACCAGAGAACTCACACTGAGGAGAGGTCATTCACCTGCTCCCAGTGTGGGAGGGGATTCACTCAGTCAAACAGCTTACATATACACCAGAGAACTCACACTGAGGAGAGGCCTTTCACCTGCTCCCAGTGTGGAAAGGGATTCATTACCTCATCCCATCTGCTGAAACATGGGCGAATCCACACTGGAGAGAGGCCGTTCACTTGCTGTGTGTGTGTGAAGAGATTCACTCAGTCTTCAAACCTCTTTATATGCCCTGTTTGCCCTGTCTTTATATGCCCTGTTTGTGAACAGAATTCTCACTCACCTGAAGAAGGGGCTTGGAGCTCCGAAAGCTTGTGTGGCTTTTGCTACCAAATAAAGCTGTTGGACTTTAAGCTGGTGTTGTTAAACTTCTTACTGTGTTTACCCCAGTCCAACGCCGGCATCTCCACATCATGTTCTGCCTGAGTCAGAGGTGGGAGAAGATTCCATTAAGAGGAAATTGAATGGGAAGCTGAAGGGAAAATATTGACAGGGTTACGGGGAGAGGGTGGTGGATTGGGAATAGTGAAACTGCTCTTGCAGTGTGTCGATCCAGGCTTGACGGGCTGAATGGCCTCCTGTGCTGTCACCGTTCTATGATTCACACACAAGTTAACTTCTCAGTGTCTATTAGGCCCCACTCGTTCCTCCATGATCAGTTCCAGCATTTCAAGTTCAGATCCCAGTACTTTTTAGTTGGGGCATTGAGGAGTAAAACAGAAATAGGAATGAGAGTGTCGGTGCGCTTATGGTTTTGTATTTCTTTGTGTGTGTGTGTGTGAGAGAGAGAGACAGTTTCTAAGTGTGTGCAAGTGTCTATTTCATTGTGTGTTTCTGTGTGTGTGATTGTGTTTCTCTGCGTGTGTCTGTGAGTGAGTGTGTGTCTGTGTCTGTGTGTGTGTCTGTCTCTGTGTCTTTGTGCATGTGTGTCTGTGAGTGTGTGTGTCTCTCTGCGTGTGTGTTTGTGAGTGTCTGTGTGTCTCTCTCTTTGTGTGTGTGTGTCTATGAGTGTGTGTGTGTGTGTCTGTATCTCTGTGAGTGCGTCTGTGTGTGTGTCTATGAGTGTGTGTGTGTGTGTGTTTGTCATGAACTGTTTGAGTGGGGGAGCAGGCTCGATGGGTCAAATGGCCTCCAACTGCACATATTTGAGATTCAAATACATTGACACACATGCATGCTGACACAGACACACACACACAGACACACGCACAGACACACACGCACAGACACACACACACACAAAGACACAGACACACACACAGACACAAACACAGACACACACAGACACACACAGACACACACACAGACACACACAGACACACACACACACAGACACACACACACAGGCACACACACACACAGACACAGACACACACACACAGACACACACACACAGACACACACACACACAGACACACACACACAGACAGACACACACACACACACACACACAGAAAGATATACACAGTATTGACATATTTATTGACCATTTAATGTGACTGAATGCTACACATCCTGGTTTGCCGATGACACAAAACATTAGACAGCATTGTAAGCAGCGTAGCTGGAAACATTACATTGCAAAGAGTTATTCATATTTTGTACATGGACAAAGCTGGTGGAGAGGTTTCAGTGCTGCAGGGAAATGTAAACTGACACAACTTAGATTTAAAAGGGATAGAACAACGTACTTTAATAAATGATGAAATGACAGAAACAGTGGAAGCTCCAAATGTCCAGATATTTCACAGCTGAATTCGCACAAAACACACAGCAATGGATCTGATATTGTGGAATTGTTGTAAATGTGGTTAATCTCAGTACGGAGGCTGTCTTCATGTTACAATGTTAATCTGATCACTCTCATCAAAACAGGGTCAACATTTCTGTACAATGTGAGTGAATCATCAGCTCAAATAGTTCAGGTTCAATGTTTAAAATAACCAGTCACTTTTCTGTGGCTGCTTTGGGAATGTCAGTGGAATGTAGTTCACAGTAAAGTGCGAACAATTGTATTGGGGAATAATTGGAAGCAGTTTCCATTGAGAGCTTCCTGCATTCTGGAAATGTGTGTGATCCATTCAGAGATAGGAAATGGACGGATGAATAAAGATGCAGTTTGTTGTTAATTACATGAGATTGTCTGCCTTGAAGATTCACAAGTTCCATGTGCTGAGAGAAAGGAATGATTAAACAATGTCTATAATTCAAATCCTTCAGACAAGTGAAAAAGCAGGAGAACAACTGAATCCACAAACGCTGCCACAGACAGTATTCGAAGCTTCAACTTCATGTTTGAATGTGAAGGGCTGATTGAAATAAACAGGGGACCACACTGGGATGCTGAGCAATTTGATTCCTGTTTTTCCTAAACTTCAAAATAAAAATCTGTGATGAAACATTCCTTGGACAGAGCAGAGGGAATTTTACTCTGTATTTAGCCCATTCCAGTATTTGTGTTGGGAACATTTGATGAACAGTGCAGATTAAACATTATTCTTAACCGCTGGAATTTAAGTTGGGGGCTGATTTAATCAAACATTGAAAATAATGAGGGCACGGGGACACTTTCAGAGTCAGCCCAGAGCGAGGCGGGGGACTCCCTCGTGCCCCCCACCGAGTTGTCCCTCATCCCCTCCAAGGACCTCAGGGTCTTTATCCGTAACCATTCCGGTCGCTCCGACATAATCCGGCTAGCCCTCGGCCACTGGCCGGACCTGGCGCAGCTCGTCCGGTCCGTGAAGGCATGCTCGCATGCCTCCGCGGGCCTGGAGAAAATAGAGCGGCGCTGGGTACTGCGGTTCCTCCACAGGCTCGAAAAGGTGGGGGGTGGACTGGTGAGAATTGCGCCAGCGCCCCCCACACACCTAGTTAAGTGGTGACGGTGGCACAAAGCTGCTGACATGAAGGTGACCATAGCCAGCCTCAACATCAACGGCAGCAGTGGGCCACACCGCAGGTTCCAGAACTTCTCGGTCCTCCGTGACGGGAAGTATGCGGTGTGTTTCCTGCAGGAAACCCACACCGTTCCGGGAGACGAAGCCCAATGGCTCCTGGAGTGGCGAGGGGGGGTCTACATGAGCCACCTCACGCTCGCTTCTTGCGGGGTGGCTATCTTGTTGGCCCCGCGTTATAAGGTGGACATCTTGGGGGTCAAGGAGCCGGTGCCAGGCCGGTTGCTGCACTTGACGGTCCGTGAGGGGGGCGTGGTCATTCACTTGCTGAATGTCTACGCCCCGACCGCTGGACCGCAGCAAACGACTTTCTACGAGAAAGTGTCCGCTCACATCGACACCATCGCGGGGGGCGAATGCATTATCCTCGGGGGAGATTTCAACTGCATCCTCGAGGCACGGGACCGCACCGGCCCCTGGCTGCGCACTCCGGCGGTGGTGAAGTTGCGGGACCTGATCGGGTCTCACGACTTGGTGGACGTCTGGAGACATCTCCATCCTGGCTCCAGCGCCTTCACTTTCGTGAGGCCTGGAGTCGGAGCGTCCAGGCTCGACCGCCTTTACATTTCGAAGGCGCACGTGTCCGGCGTGTCCTCGGTCTCCATGCGGCTGGTGTCGAGCACGGACCACAGCCTGGTGTGGGCGGACTTTGCGCCGTCTCGCATCCGGCGGGGGTCCGCGTACTGGCACTTTAACAACACGCTGCTGGAGGACGAGCGCTTCCTGGACTCGTTCCGTCGATTCTGGGCCGGCTGGAGAAGGAAGCGGGGAGGCTTCCCCTCCTTGAGGCTCTGGTGGGATGTGGGCAAGACTCACGCCCGTACCTTCTGTCAGGGGTACGCGAGGGGGTCGACAAAGAGGCGGAAATCCAGGCTCGAGGAGTTGGAGAAGGAGGTGCTCGACCTGGAGGCACGTCTCAGTCGGCCTGACGCGGACCCGGCCCTGCGTTCGGAGTACAGGGAGAAGAAGGACGCGCTGCGGGACCTGCAGCTTGCCAGGTCTCGCGGCGCGTACGTGAGGTCGCGGCTCCAGTTCCAGGTGGACCTGGACCGCGGCTCCCCCTTCTTCTACTCGCTGGAAAGAGGGCGGGCTAACCGTCAGCAGCTCCTTACGCTGCTGGCCGACGACGGTTCCCCCGTCTCGGATCCGGAGGGCATCCGGGCCATTGCCCGGGAGTATTACACCTCGCTCTTCTCTCCGGATCCGTCCAGCGAGGATGCCCGCAGACTTCTGTGGGAGGACCTGCCGCAGGTCAGCCCGGAGGGCGTCGGCAGGCTCGAGGCCCCTACCACCATGGCCGAGCTGACCGGCGCCCTAAATGGCCTCAGCCGGGGCAAGGCCCCTGGGCTGGACGGGCTGACAGTAGAGTTCTTCAGGGCGTTCTGGGACGTCCTGGGGAGCGACTACGCGGGGATCCTGGGGGAGAGCGTCGCTACCGGGGAGATGCCCCTTTCGTGGCGCAGGGCCGTCATTGCCCTGCTGCCCAAGAAGGGGGATCTCCACCTGCTCAAGAACTGGCGCCCGGTCTCCCTCCTCAGCACGGATTATAAAATCTTTGCCAGGGCTATGGCTTCACGCCTTGGATCCGTGCTGGACCACTTGATCCACCCTGACCAGTCCTACACGGTCCCGGGCCGTTGCATACATGACAATCTCCACCTGGTCCGGGACCTAATCCATCACACCCAGAGGGCTGGTCTGTCGGGCGCCTTCTTGTCATTAGATCAGGAGAAGGCGTTCGACAGGGTGGAGCACGAGTATTTACTCGGGACTCTGCGGGCATTCGGGTTCGGGACGCATTTTGTCGCCCGGATCCGATTACTGTACTCTGCCGCAGAGTGTCTGATTAAGGTTAACGGGTCCCTGACGGTGCCCCTTCGCTTCGGGAGAGGAGTACGGCAGGGCTGCCCCTTGTCCGGCCAACTGTATTCCGTATGCGTGGAGCCATTCCTGCGCCTCTTGCGGAGGAGGTTGTCAGGTTTGGTCCTGCGCGGACCGGACGTAGGGGTGGTCCTGTCAGCTTACGCCGACGACGTGCTCCTCATGTTCACGGACCCGGCTGACCTGCGGAGGATGCGAGAATGCCAGGCGGTGTACTCCGCCGCGTCCTCCGCCAGGATCAACTGGGCCAAGTGCTCCGGACTCCTTGTCGGTCCTTGGGAGACGGACCCCCTCCCGGAGGAGCTCAGGCCTTTCACCTGGAGCAGGACCGACCTCCTCTACTTGGGGGCCCATCTCTGCCCAGCCGAGGAATCCTGGCCGGCGAACTGGCGGGAGCTGGAGGCCAAAGTCTCCGCCCGCCTGAGTCGCTGGACAGGACTGCTCCGAGTGCTGTCCTACGGGGCGCGAGCTCGCGTCATAAACCAGCTGGTCGCCTCCATGCTGTGGTACCGGCTGGTCCCTTTGACCCCTCCCCCTGGCTTTGTCACCGATATCCAGAGAACCCTCGTGCGGTTCTTCTGGGGCAATCGACTGCACTGGGTCCCTGCTGCGGTCCTGTATCTCCCGCTTGAGGAGGGCGGACAAGGTCTGGTGTGCCTCCGCACTCAGATAGCGACCTTCCGCCTCCAGGCCCTGCAGAGGTACCTTTACGTTGAGCCCCCTCCACAGTGGTGTGCCATGGCGACGTATTTCTTCCGCCAGTGGCACGGCCTCAATTATGACGTGCAGCTCCTGCATATCGAACTGGGGCGTGCTTCGACCGCCCTGCAGGAGTTGCCCGTCTTTTACCAGGACCTCCTCACTGTCTGGAACAAGGTCGCCTCGCGACGCAGCTCTCCCCCGTCAGGAGTAGCGGCTCTCGTGCGAGAGCCGCTGCTCAGGAATCCGCTCCTCCAGCCGTATAACTTCAGGTGGCAGGCGGAGAGGGGGGCTGTGGACGCCGGGGTGACCAGAATCGGGGACGTGCTCGATGGCGGAGGAGCGGGCTGGATGAGTCCCCGCGTGCTGGCTGAGCGCGTGGGGACGTCCGTCCGGCGCGCGGCCAAAGCCATCCTAGACCTTAGGACGGTCGTGCTCGGCCCCGAAACTGCACGCAAACTTGAGACGGCGCAGGCGTGCGGTGGGATCCCGCCCGAGCGTTCCCCTGTTCGGGCGGAATTCCACATTGGCCCAAAGCCTCAGCCCCCTCCCCTGGGTGAGGTGCCCCACAGCCTGAGCCGCCTCGCGGAAATGCCCTCCGTGCCTTTTTCTACCGCGCGGAGGCGTTTCCTGTGCGGGCTGCTGCTGCACACCTTCCACTACCGCCTCCTCGCCTGTCGCCCGGATACACCTTGGCGGGCCTTGTTGCCGCCCGGCGGCGGAGGTCCCCGCTGGAGGTCCCTCTACGGAGGGATCTCCCCCAATTACGTCGGGGACCTGGGGTGGAGGGTGATGCATGCAGCAGTTCCGCACAACCGTAGGATTCACTGGTTCACCGGCTCCGAAGACTGCCCTTTCTGTGGCCTTGTGGAGTCCGTGGACCATGTCTATGTTGAGTGTCTTAGGCTGCACTCCCTTTATGTTTTCCTGAAGAACCTTTTATTGATGTTTTGTTTGCACTTCAGTCCCACGCTCCTGATCTACGGACACCCGGTGCGGAGAGGGGAGGGTCGGGATGGCGACCTCCTCGTGAACCTGCTCCTGGGCCTGGCGAAACGCGCCATTTACCGGTCCAGGCTGCGGGCGATCGAGGGGGCCGTCCATCCTGACTGTCTTCCCCTCTACCGCGGCTACGTTCGCGGCCAGGTGTCCCTGGAGAGGGAGCATGCGGTGTCCACGGGCGAGGTTGGCGCTTTCCGCGCCCGCTGGGCACCGCAGGGGTTGGGGTGCATTATTGACCCTGATAACCACATTTTAATTTGATGTTTTTAAGTTTCCTTTGCATTTTGATTTCTGTTCGGGCTGTTCCCCCTCCTTTTTGGGGAGCTGCCCCTTTTACTTTGTCCTGATTTAATTTGAGTTTGTTTACTTGGTTTGACCTAAAAAGAGGTCTCTCTGAGTGTAGATTGAGCTTCAGACGGCCTGAAACGTGCCTCCTCTGGGGCAGCGCCTGCACTTTGTTTCCGTGGTGAACTGGTTTCACGTTCGCCCGAGTAGCGGGGGGCCCCGGGTCGGAGCCGGGCGGAAATTTTGGGTTTGTTTTCTTTTCTTTTTGTGAGTACCTTTGTTTTTTTTTCGTTTTTGCTCACGGAGACGCCCGGTTTTTGTTTTTGTTTTGTTGGGTTTGTTTGTTTTTCGCTCCCTGCGGGGAGGAAGGAGAGAGGTGAGCTGCTGCCTGCCTTGCCCGGCCTGCCTGTTGCCTGCCTGCCTGCCGTCTGGCCTGCTTACCTGCCTGCCTGCCGTCTGGCCTGCTTACCTGCCTGCCTGCCGTCTGGCCTGCTTACCTGCCTGCCTGCCGTCTGGCCTGCTTACCTGCCTGCCTGCCGTCTGGCCTGCTTACCTGCCTGCCTGCCGTCTGGCCTGCTTACCTGCCTGCCTGCCGTCTGGCCTGCTTACCTGCCTGCCGTCTGGACTGCCTGCCGTCTGGACTGCCTGCTTGCCTGCCATCCGGCCTCTGGAGGGTGTGCTCTCCCCGGGGGGAGGGAGGAAGAGAGGACAGAGAGTAACTGGAGGAGAAGGGGGGGGGGCGAAGGCGTTTGGACTGTCTCTTCTCCATCTGCAGTGGGGGGGGTGAAGGCCTTTTCCTAATTCCCCTACCCACTGCTGCTGCCCCCGGGACCGGCACCCCCTCCCCTTTTTCCCTCCTGACTGGGGCACCGGCCTTGTGCCTCATCTCCCTCCCACTGCTCCGACCTCCTCTCTCCCTCTCTCACTCCGGGGAGAGAACACCTACACCCCTACCCACCTACCCCACCCTCCCTTATTTTTCCCTCCACATATACGCCCTGCCGTGCATCTGGGCAGTCTCGGGGTGGGCGTAGCACTCCCTTGATACCATGGCGACATCACCAGCGTCGCCGGTGGCAGGGCCTTCTCGGCCCACCTATGCGGGCGTGGCGGCTGCCAGAGCCCCCGCCGCTCCCAAGGCCCTGCCGCCATTCTCCCTAATCACGCGGCAGCTCGGGGTGAAGTGCTACGCCCACCCCGACATGTCTATCGAGGCCTGCGTTAAGGCAATGGCTGGGGTTGTCGGCCCCTCAGCCATTGTCGCGGCCTCTAAGATGTACGGCCGGGCCGTATTCTTCCTGAAGGCCGAGCGGGCGGTTCGCCTCGCCCTGGAAAAGGGGCTCACGGTGGGCGGGACGTTCCTGGCGGTGGACCCATTGGAGGCCACCGCCCACAAGATAGTAATATCGAACGTCCCGCCCTTCCTACCGAGTGAGCTCCTCCTCCCCCACCTCCATCTACTGGGGGAGGTCAGGTCCGGGGTGCAGCCGATCCCGCTCGGCCTTCGGGACCCCTCCCTCCGCCACATATACTCCTTCCGGCGCCAGGTTTTTGTCCGCCTGGCCCGGGAGGAGGAACTGGAGGGAGGGTTCAATGTCCCCCACGAGGGGACCACGTACCGGGTCTTTTGGTCCGCGGACGGTGTGCGGTGCCATGCCTGTAAGGAGGCGGGGCACGTGAGGAAAAACTGCCCCGTCTCCAAGGCCGCCGACCACCAACCCAAGGCGGCCGCAGCTGGCACCGCAGCCCCCTCTCCCCCCAAGCGAGTACCATCTGCCCCCCCGCGAGGGGAGGCCACGCCGGTAGCAGCTGCCACCTCAGCTGCCGGCGGGGGGGGAGCGGAGCCCCCGCGCGGCCAAAAGGCCCATAAGGGACCTACAAAAAAGAAGGGGGGTACCGGAACCCCGGCCCCCAGGGAAAACACCCCAACCACCCCGGCAGCCGGCTCGGGGACCGCCTCAGTCTCCACCTGCGCACCCCCCCCACCACCACCACCATCTGCCGGGCCCGTGGGCTCTCCGGGGCCTAGTGCTGGGTCCGGCGCCCGGGATCATGGGCCCGAGCATGGGGGGGTAAGCGACCCCGAGCCGGCAAAACTGGCGACGCCGCCACCTCGGGGGGAAGTGACGGGAGAGCAGGGGGGGCGCGGCAAGGCGAAGAGGGGCGGAGGGCGAGGGGCCTCGCCTGCCCGAGGGCAGGTTAACAAAAAGAGGCGGGGCCCCTCGGGCACCGTAGAGTTCGAGGTCTGCGTGCCCCTCCCCCCTTGTGAGTCATCTCCTGCCGTGCCCCCACCTGTCTTTGTGCCTTGTCCCGCGAAAAAAGGGGGCAAGGCACCCTGTAAATCCAAGCATGTGTTGCCTCAGTCCCCCGGCGAGGAGTCTCCGGGGCCGGGTGGCAGCGGGGCCCCCACGGTTCCGTTCCACCCGGCCGGTTACAACCCGGAGTTCTTCTTCAGTCTGTCGGGGGACTGGGGCGACACTCCAATGTTCATGTCCTCGTGCGGCGGCGGCGAAGAGACGATCCACTCGTCCTCTCCGTCCCGACCTTGGACGCTGGACATCCCCAACCTCAGTCCGAAGGATACACCGGACCTGGGGGGTGTCCAAGCGTCTGGGGCGGGGGGGGGCGGCTGGGCCGCCGTCGCACGGGGGCCCGCAATCCGGGAAAGGTGAGCCCGGGGGGAACCCCTCCTCCACCGATCCTGGGGGTGGGATCGGGGAGGGGCTAGGGCTAGTTGGTGGCTCCGTGCCGCCTGCCGTACGTCCTGCGGCGGGGGACTCGGAGTCGAGGGGCGACCGCCCTGAGGAGGTCAGCGGCTCGGTGGAGGGCACGGGGACACTTTCAGAGTCTGCCCAGAGCGAGGCGGGGGACTCCCTCGTGCCCCCCACCGAGTCGTCCCTCATCCCCTCCAAGGACCTCAGGGTCTTTATCCGTAACCATTCCGGTCGCTCCGACATAATCCGGCTAGCCCTCGGCCACTGGCCGGACCTGGCGCAGCTCGTCCGGTCCGTGAAGGCATGCTCGCATGCCTCCGCGGGCCTGGAGAAAATAGAGCGGCGCTGGGTACTGCGGTTCCTCCACAGGCTCGAAAAGGTGGGGGGTGGACTGGTGAGAATTGCGCCAGCGCCCCCCCACACACCTAGTTAAGTGGTGACGGTGGCACAAAGCTGCTGACATGAAGGTGACCATAGCCAGCCTCAACATCAACGGCAGCAGTGGGCCACACCGCAGGTTCCAGAACTTCTCGGTCCTCCGTGACGAGAAGTATGCGGTGTGTTTCCTGCAGGAAACCCACACCGTTCCGGGAGACGAAGCCCAATGGCTCCTGGAGTGGCGAGGGGGGGTCTACATGAGCCACCTCACGCTCGCTTCTTGCGGGGTGGCTATCTTGTTGGCCCCGCGTTATAAGCCGGAGATCTTGGGGGTCAAGGAGCCGGTGCCAGGCCGGTTGCTGCACTTGACGGTCCGTGAGGGGGGCGTGGTCATTCACTTGCTGAATGTCTACGCCCCGACCGCTGGACCGCAGCAAACGACTTTCTACGAGAAAGTGTCCGCTCACATCGACACCATCGCGGGGGGCGAATGCATTATCCTCGGGGGAGATTTCAACTGCATCCTCGAGGCACGGGACCGCACCGGCCCCTGGCTGCGCACTCCGGCGGTGGTGAAGTTGCGGGACCTGATCGGGTCTCACGACTTGGTGGACGTCTGGAGACATCTCCATCCTGGCTCCAGCGCCTTCACTTTCGTGAGGCCTGGAGTCGGAGCGTCCAGGCTCGACCGCCTTTACATTTCGAAGGCGCACGTGTCCGGCGTGTCCTCGGTCTCCATGCGGTCGGTGTCGAGCACGGACCACAGCCTGGTGTGGGCGGACTTTGCGCCGTCTCGCATCCGGCGGGGGTCCGCGTACTGGCACTTTAACAACACGCTGCTGGAGGACGAGCGCTTCCTGGACTCGTTCCGTCGATTCTGGGCCGGCTGGAGAAGGAAGCGGGGAGGCTTCCCCTCCTTGAGGCTCTGGTGGGATGTGGGCAAGACTCACGTCCGTACCTTCTGTCAGGGGTACGCGAGGGGGTCGACAAAGAGGCGGAAATCCAGGCTCGAGGAGTTGGAGAAGGAGGTGCTCGACCTGGAGGCACGTCTCAGTCGGCCTGACGCGGACCCGGCCCTGCGTTCGGAGTACAGGGAGAAGAAGGACGCGCTGCGGGACCTGCAGCTTGCCAGGTCTCGCGGCGCGTACGTGAGGTCGCGGCTCCAGTTCCGGGTGGACCTGGACCGCGGCTCCCCCTTCTTCTACTCGCTGGAAAGAGGGCGGGCTAACCGTCAGCAGCTCCTTACGCTGCTGGCCGACGACGGTTCCCCCGTCTCGGATCCGGAGGGCATCCGGGCCATTGCCCGGGAGTATTACACCTCGCTCTTCTCTCCGGATCCGTCCAGCGAGGATGCCCGCAGACTTCTGTGGGAGGACCTGCCGCAGGTCGGCCCGGAGGGCGTCGGCAGGCTCGAGGCCCCTACCACCATGGCCGAGCTGACCGGCGCCCTAAATGGCCTCAGCCGGGGCAAGGCCCCTGGGCTGGACGGGCTGACAGTAGAGTTCTTCAGGGCGTTCTGGGACGTCCTGGGGAGCGACTACGCGGGGGTCCTGGGGGAGAGCGTCGCTACCGGGGAGATGCCCCTTTCGTGGCGCAGGGCCGTCATTGCCCTGCTGCCCAAGAAGGGGGATCTCCACCTGCTCAAGAACTGGCGCCCGGTCTCCCTCCTCAGCACGGATTATAAAATCTTTGCCAGGGCTATGGCTTCACGCCTTGGATCCGTGCTGGACCACTTGATCCACCCTGACCAGTCCTACACGGTCCCGGGCCGTTGCATACATGACAATCTCCACCTGGTCCGGGACCTAATCCATCACACCCAGAGGGCTGGTCTGTCGGGCGCCTTCTTGTCATTAGATCAGGAGAAGGCGTTCGACAGGGTGGAGCACGAGTATTTACTCGGGACTCTGCGGGCATTCGGGTTCGGGACGCATTTTGTCGCCCGGATCCGATTACTGTACTCTGCCGCAGAGTGTCTGATTAAGGTTAACGGGTCCCTGACGGCGCCCCTTCGCTTCGGGAGAGGAGTACGGCAGGGCTGCCCCTTGTCCGGCCAACTGTATTCCGTATGCGTGGAGCCATTCCTGCGCCTCTTGCGGAGGAGGTTGTCAGGTTTGGTCCTGCGCGGACCGGACGTAGGGGTGGTCCTGTCAGCTTACGCCGACGACGTGCTCCTCATGTTCACGGACCCGGCTGTGACCTGCGGAGGATGCGAGAATGCCAGGCGGTGTACTCCGCCGCGTCCTCCGCCAGGATCAACTGGGCCAAGTGCTCCGGACTCCTTGTCGGTCCTTGGGAGACGGACCCCCTTCCGGAGGAGCTCAGGCCTTTCACCTGGAGCAGGACCGACCTCCTCTACTTGGGGGCCCATCTCTGCCCAGCCGAGGAATCCTGGCCGGCGAACTGGCGGGAGCTGAAGGCCAAAGTCTCCGCCCGCCTGAGTCGCTGGACAGGACTGCTCCGAGTGCTGTCCTACGGGGCGCGAGCTCGCGTCATAAACCAGCTGGTCGCCTCCATGCTGTGGTACCGGCTGGTCCCTTTGACCCCTCCCCCTGGCTTTGTCACCGATATCCAGAGAACCCTCGTGCGGTTCTTCTGGGGCAATCGACTGCACTGGGTCCCTGCTGCGGTCCTGTATCTCCCGCTTGAGGAGGGCGGACAAGGTCTGGTGTGCCTCCGCACTCAGATAGCGACCTTCCGCCTCCAGGCCCTGCAGAGGTACCTTTACGTTGAGCCCTCTCCACAGTGGTGTGCCATGGCGACGTATTTCTTCCGCCAGTGGCACGGCCTCAATTATGACGTGCAGCTCCTGCATATCGAACTGGGGCGTGCTTCGACCACCCTGCAGGAGTTGCCCGTCTTTTACCAGGACCTCCTCACTGTCTGGAACAAGGTCGCCTCGCGACGCAGCTCTCCCCCGTCAGGAGTAGCGGCTCTCGTGCGAGAGCCGCTGCTCAGGAATCCGCTCCTCCAGCCGTATAACTTCAGGTGGCTGGCGGAGAGGGGGGCTGTGGACGCCGGGGTGACCAGAATCGGGGACGTGCTCGATGGCGGAGGAGCGGGCTGGATGAGTCCCCGCGTGCTGGCTGAGCGCGCGGGGACGTCCGTCCGGCGCGCGGCCAAAGCCATCCTAGACCTTAGGACGGTCGTGCTCGGCCCCGAAACTGCACGCAAACTTGAGACGGCGCAGGCGTGCGGTGGGATCCCGCCCGAGCGTTCCCCTGTTCGGGCGGAATTCCACATTGGCCCAAAGCCTCAGCCCCCTCCCCTGGGTGAGGTGCCCCACAGCCTGAGCCGCCTCGCGGAAATGCCCTCCGTGCCTTTTTCTACCGCGCGGAGGCGTTTCCTGTGCGGGCTGCTGCTGCACACCCTCCACTACCGCCTCCTCGCCTGTCGCCCGGATACACCTTGGCGGGCCTTGTTGCCGCCGGGCGGCGGAGGTCCCCGCTGGAGGTCCCTCTACGGAGGGATCTCCCCCAATTACGTCGGGGACCTGGGGTGGAGGGTGATGCATGCAGCAGTTCCGCACAACCGTAGGATTCACTGGTTCACGGGCTCCGAAGACTGCCCTTTCTGTGGCCTTGTGGAGTCCGTGGACCATGTCTATGTTGAGTGTCTTAGGCTGCACTCCCTTTATGTTTTCCTGAAGAACCTTTTATTGATGTTTTGTTTGCACTTCAGTCCCACGCTCCTGATCTACGGACACCCGGTGCGGAGAGGGGAGGGTCGGGATGGCGACCTCCTCGTGAACCTGCTCCTGGGCCTGGCGAAACGCGCCATTTACCGGTCCAGGCAGCGGGCGATCGAGGGGGCCGTCCATCCTGACTGTCTTCCCCTCTACCGCGGCTACGTTCGCGGCCAGGTGTCCCTGGAGAGGGAGCATGCGGTGTCCACGGGCGAGGTTGACGCTTTCCGCGCCCGCTGGGCACCGCAGGGGTTGGGGTGCATTATTGACCCTAATAATCACATTTTAATTTGATATTTTTAAGTTTCCTTTGCATTTTGATTTCTGTTCGGGCTGTTCCCCCTCCTTTTTGGGGAGCTGCCCCTTTTACTTTGTCCTGATTTAATTTGAGTTTGTTTATTTGGTTTGACCTAAAAAGAGGTCTGAATGAAGATTGAGCTTCAGACAGATTAATATTGTACTGTAGCGACCTTAGATATTTCCAGTCATTCGTCTCTTGCCTATTAGAGTCATTAGTGTTTGGATTTCTTTTCCACAGGGATGAGTGGAGGGTGAGAGTCATTGAATATATTCCAGGGTGAGTTAAACTGATTTTTGATTGATAAAGGCGTCAAGCGTTATGGGGAACAGGGAGAAAAAGGGAGAGAAAGTTAAGATGAGGAGGGATTTCCTCACTCAAGTATGTGGCGTAGTTTTGGAATTATGCACCCCACGCTGAGGTAGATTGGCCAATTCTCAATCAATGATTGAGGCAGTTTGATGGGCTGAATGGCCAACTGCAGCTCCTGTTTCTTATAATTTCTATGTGCTGGAGAGGAAGCAGTGAGCATGGATCTGTCAATCAGCCTCAATCAGCACCTTCAGGAGAATGGGAGGGCGAATACTAGATACAGCAGAGTGAGAATGGAGGGAGAGTGTGTGGGATGGAGATTTACAACTTTTGGGAAATGAGGGAGGAAATAATGTTCTATAGAAACTGGAATTGTGTCTTCTGAATTTCTATCCTGTTCCGACAGTGATGGCTTTAATAAACTCATTTTACAGGATATTGAAAGAGGAATCGCATTCCGAAATCTCAAAAGTCACGTCTAGATCTGACAGTCATATTCCTTGGGAGCTGAATATCATCGGCCTTTGATTCTAGAAGGAGAAACGTTTGTCCAGTCTGTCGATTTGAAAAGATTTCAAACATCAGTGTGACTGGAAAAGCAGCAACACACTGCCACACTCGAGTGAGAGTGTTCCAGCGCACGGACTAAAGAGCTTTAACCTGTTACACAGCCTGAATAAATATCACACCATTCACAGCAGGGAGAGACTGTACCCGTGTTCTGTGTGTGAATGAGACTTCAACTGATTGTCCACCTAAGAGAGCGGCAAGGACACCTGCACCATGGAGAAACCATGGAAATGTGCGGACTGTGGGAAGAGATACAGAACCCCATCTCAGCTGGAAGCTCATCGGCGCAGCCACACTGGGGAGAGGCCATTCATCTGCTCTCAGTGTGGGGAGGGCTTCACTCGGTTATCCATCCTGAAGCAACACCAGCGAGTTCACACTGGGGAGAAACCGTTCACCTGCTCTCAGTGTGGGGAGGGATTCACTCAGCCATCCGCTCTGTGGAGACACCAGCAGGTTCACACTGGGGAGAAACCGTTCACCTGCTCTCAGTGCGAGAAGGGATTCACTCGGTTATCCCAGCTGCAGACACACCAGCGAGTTCACACTGGGGAGAGGCCATTCATCTGCTCTCAGTGTGAGAAGGGATTCACTGACTTATCCGGCCTACGGTCACACCAGAGAGTTCACACTGGGGAGAGGCCGTTCACCTGCTCTCAGTGTGGGAAGGGATTCACTCAATCATCCACCCTGCAGAAACACCAGCGAGTTCACACTGGGGAGAAACCGTTCACCTGCTCTCAGTGTGGGAAGGGATTCAGTCAGTCATCCAATCTGCAGATACACCAGCGGGTTCACACTGGGGGGAAGCCGTTCACCTGCTCTCAGTGTGGGAAGCAATTCACCCTGTCATCCACCCTGCGGAGACACCAGCGAGTTCACACTGGGGAGAGGCCATTCACCTGCTCTCAGTGTGGGAGGGGATTCACTCAGTCATCCAATCTGCAGACACACCAGCGGGTTCACACTGGGGAGAGGCCATTCACCTGCTCTCAGTGTGGGAAGGGATTCAGAGTTTCATCCCAGCTGCTGAAACACCAGCGAGTTCACGAGTGATTCCAGAGGTTGGATTCTGCTGTTATTGTTTCTGCTCTCAGTTACATCCAGGACTGCATTTTGTTCATTCTCACAGTTGGTCAATGGGGAGGGTCGGAGGGTTTCTTTCTGCTGGACTGGCTGGTCTCACGACTTTGCCTCCAGTGGGCTGATGCTGTTTGAATCTTGTTGCAAATACCTGGTTTCAAATTTCACAAGGATCACAGAGTGACAGGGTGTGAGGAAGTTCAGAGATATTTAGTCAGCATTTCTGTTTGAAACCCCCCAAATGCCCATCTAATTTCCTTTGTAATTGTTTATTGTCTCCACTTCCTCCACCCTCGTAGGCAGCGAGTTCCAGGTCATTACCATTCGCTGCATCAAAATATTCTTCCTCACAACCCTTGCATTTCTCACTGTATTGAATAACTGTGTAAGCTGTCTGTATCTGTGACTTGGAGCTGAGAGTTGTATTAGAGTGATGTCTCTGTGATTACTGTATTAGAGAGCTGTGTCAGAGCTGTGACTTTGAGCTGTATTACAGGAGGGTGGTCTTCCAGAGCTTTCTCTGGGGTAGTTCCCTCTGGGCTTGAATCATGAATAAACTATTGTAACATGTCCCTGGGTCTCCTGTGGTTAGTTGGAAGAAATACATCACAACAGGACAATAAGGGAATTGGAATAACTCCCCTTGGGTGTGGTTGAATGGAATATATCAATCTGGTGTCCACCTACATTCTAGTGAAAGTCTGGAATGTGTAGATGGGATGAATATGAGCATTGTCGGGCAATATAGCAGGATATAGATAGGCTGGAAAATTGGGCGGAGAGGTGGCAGATGGAATTTAATCCGGATAAATGCGAAGTGATGCATTTTGGAAGAAATAATGTAGGGAGGAGTTATACAATAAATGGCAGAGTCATCAGGAGTATAGAAACACAGAGGGACCTAGGTGTGCAAGTCCACAAATCCTTGAAGGTGGCAACACAGGTGGAGAAGGTGGTGAAGAAGGCATATGGTATGCTTGCCTTTATAGGACGGGGTATAGAGTATAAAAGCTGGAGTCTGATGATGCAGCTGTATAGAATGCTGGTTAGGCCACATTTGGAGTACTGCGTCCAGTTCTGGTCGCCGCACTACCAGAAGGACGTGGAGGCATTGGAGAGAGTGCAGAGAAGGTTTACCAGGATGTTGCCTGGTATGGAGGGTCTTAGCTATGAGGAGAGATTGGGTAGACTGGGGTTGTTCTCCTTGGAAAGACGGAGAATGAGGGGAGATCTAATAGAGGTATACAAGATTATGAAGGGTATAGATAGGGTGAACAGTGGGAAGCTTTTTCCCAGGTCGGAGGTGACGATCACGAGGGGTCACGGGCTCAAGCTGAGAGGGGCGAAGTATAACTCAGACATCAGAGGGACGTTTTTTACACAGAGGGTGGTGGGGGCCTGGAATGCGCTGCCAAGTAGGGTGGTGGAGGCAGGCACGCTGACATCGTTTAAGACTTACCTGGATAGTCACATGAGCAGCCTGGGAATGGAGGGATACAAACGATTGGTCTCGTTGGACCAAGGAGCGGCACAGGCTTGGAGGGCCGAAGGGCCTGTTTCCTGTGCTGTACTGTTCTTTGTTCTTTGTTCTTTGAATAAGTTGATCACTTTCTCTGGGAGATACTTACATCCTTGTCCATGAACTTTGTTTTAAAGAAATCCACATTTGAAAATCTGGCCACCACATGAAATATCAGCACCATAACAGGGGGAGATAAGAAAGACAGGCACTCACTTTGATCTTTTCATCAGCGCATCTGAGAGTGAAGAATGTGTGACATGATTTTGGGATACCGGAGTGAGTGTGCAGATATGATTTGTTACATGTGAAAAATAGCAAGTCTAAATTCATGGTGAGATGGAGTGAAGAGCGGGTCCCAAACACACACAGCTACTTGAGACACAGCAGGAGATGAAATGGTTAATGTGGCCAGGGGATTGAGACAACATTGTGACATCATCAAGGCACTGACACACACTCCAGAGAGAAACTGAGTTCAAAACAATCAGGATCCAATTAAACACACTGCACAGGGACAGAAAGTGAGTGAAATTAAAGTAAAATGGATAATATTATAGATTAGGACAATTAACCGCTTGGGAGAAATAATACTGAGTAAGAACTGTCCACAAGTTGGATAGGGGTAAAGAGAGAGCTGGAGAATCTTTTGCATCCATGCTTGATATGTTGCTTGAAGCATCTGTCCTTATGTACAAGTAACCTGGAACTCACGGTGCTCTTTCGGAAGACAAGATCAACCAGGTGTTACCCCAGGCGGGGCCAGAACAGAACTGGAAAATAACGGAGTGAAATTGAGTGAGGGGTCAGAGAGAGAGAGTTCTCCCCCCTCAAGGTGTGGACTGTAAGAATCCTGGGGGACCCCCTACTTTGGGTTTTATTGCTAATTAGTGAACATTAAATTAAATTCTATGACTGGCTGTGCATTGATTTTGAATTTGATTGTTACACTTCTCCTGTTTTTATCCCTGTTGTGATTACACTCTGGGTAAGGATGGTTGACAGGTGACAGGATGGGAAATTGTGGTTTGGATCTTCATTGACCAAATGTTTTATTGATCCGAAAGGTGTAAAAGGGGCCAAACTTCAGCAGAAATCCAGCAGAGCTGAGAACAGACAACTTGCTGTGTGGGAACAGGGAGATAAACAGCTCCCAGAGGACAGAGAAAACAGGAGGGCCTTGAATCCTGGATGACACCAGGGTGTCAAGGCCACCATGTTTTCACTGCTTGGCATGGGAATGCTGACTCCCTGTACCAGGGACGGAGCGTGGGAAGACAATTGGTTTTAGAGTTTGACGTGGCTTGTGCGGGTACAGATGGTTCAATGACAGGTTTTGTAATTGGTCCGTTCAAATGTTAGCTGGGCAATGATTGGGTTAAATCAGTCTCCATAGACTTTGTGATGTAACAAAGTATAAGAAGGGATTCCCCGAGCACAGAGATTTGTCGAGGTTTTACATTTTGCATTGACTGGTGCCATGGCATCTGGGGCAGAGCAGGGAGCATTTCCGTGGAGATGCTGCTTCTACCCAGAGTGTAATGGTAATGCTGCTGCACTTTGATACGACTGCTCAGACATTAGCCTGTGTCAGCTCTTATTGATACTGAATAAAATCTAACCACTGTCACCAATAAGAGTTATCACTGGGAATCATTTCAGAGTTTGGGAAAAGGGGAGAAAGGGTTAATTGATTCCCTGAACCCCATTTTCTAACATCACTGAGTCAAAAATAAAATCCCATCTCCCCCTCTGGCTCCTTTGCCAATTACCTCAGAGGGACTCACTTTCTGTTAAAGAGCCTGCCAACCCCTCTCACCCACTTTCCCTAAAGTGCATCAATCTCATCAGGAAAAGTCCAAAACAATCAAATATTTTTACTGACAAAAGTTTATTAATGAAACAGAACATGGTTAAAACAAACAGAAAATGACTTGAGGATCAAAGACAACCAGAGTAAAGGGATGTTCACAATGTTCTGGACACAACTGGATTCTCTTCAGCTCCTCTGTCCCCTGTTCCTGTGACTCCCCGCTTTGGACACAGGGACACTGAACCCCGGGGGTCACATCACCATCAGCCCCGGTCACCTCCTCCGGTGCCCTGATTGGTTGGAGGCCCATTTCCCAGTCAGTTCTCCAGCAGCTTCCTGTCTCTCTATTAGTGCAACGCCCAGGGCAGTTTCCAAACTGGGGCGCAGGCCTCGTTATTCTCAGCTAAATTCAGCCCTCAGCTCCGTCGCCTGGCTGTCATTGACATGAGCAATAGAGAGACAGAAAGGTGCCCCAGGCTCAAATGGGAAGTCAAAACTTGTGGGTCTAAATCAACACTTCAACATTTGTCAGTCAAATTCATGTTATTTACACTGGGGGTTTTTATGATGAGATTAACTGAAGTGTTCGGCTGGTCAGCAAGCTCGAGAAGCACTGATTCCAGATTGTTCAATACTTCTGTCTTGAATCACAAAAGATTCTCACTTTATCCCCTTCCTGAACTGAATGCCATCATCCTGAGCAGCTGTGGGTGTCACCTCTCTGTGTAAACTCCTGCCCCTTTTTATAAGGCTCTCTCATTCCTTATTGTGGGTCAATTCTTTCATGGTTGAGGATCACTCTGTGATGCAGTGAGTGTTTATCCGGTCAATCAATGTTTCTGATGTCAGTCGGAACGTCCATCGTTACTTTTCACCTGTTTTTTACTCTGTGTTTTATAAAAATAAAGTTTATAAACTTTTACAGAATGGTCAGCTTTAAGGTTTCTGTAGTTGGTGATGAGGTCATCCTAAGGTCAAAGCCTCTCTCTTTTCTACTTCCTGTTTAACTAAGGGTTGTGGAATATTCCATTCGGGGGAGGTGGTGGGAATGTCTCTGGCCGAGTAATGCAGAGACCCAGCAAAGGATCCGGGGACAGGCAGCTGGTGGGATTTCAATTCAGTGAATCAATCTGGAATTATATAAAGTTAGTCTCAGAAACGGTGACCATGAAACTATCGACTGTTGTAAAAACCTGTCCAGTTCACCCTCTTCATGCTCCCTATTAGGGAGGGAAATCTGCCATCCTTACCCGGTCTGGCCGACATGTGAATCCAGACCCACACAGCGATGTGGGTGAATCTTAACTGTCCCTCTGAAATGGCTGAGCAAGTCACTCCGTTCAGGGGCAATTAGGAGCTGAGCAACGTGTGCTGGGGCTTTGCCAGCAGTGTCCACATCCCAGGAAAGAATAAAGAATATTCCACGGAAAGTGATGGGTGATTTGAAATGAATTGAAAGTAGGTCAGGAGGTGCTCGTATCGTCCAGAGCTGCTTTTCAATGGATCCTCCTGTTTAAAATAAAAACACATCAGTGTGCCCCTTTCCCAGACACAGTTGACCTTGGAATATCACAATGCTGTTTTTAAACATTCCTATGTTAAAGAATCAGTCATTTAGAATTGTGAAACACAGAAATTAAATGTTCCGTTTTTCCTGGGATCCTCCTGTGCCTGGCACCGGTGTCCTGAACAAGGTTATTAACATTCTCTGGGTTAAAGGTTCCTCCTGGTTCTTGCTGTCTGTTGTGTCCTTTGTCACAGTCGGTACCAGGACATTTCTATTGAAAGGTTGTTAAGAAATTCCAGTGAATTCCAGCCCCTTGTGTAACGTTCCATTTGGTGTGCGTCAGATTCAGAGACGTCCACGTGTGTGAAAAGGGTTCTGGGTAAGGGGTTTAACCCTTCTTTCCCCGTTAGTAACACTGAGCCCTTTATTCAATTCTGAAGTCTAAAGTCCTCATTAGATATCAATTCTACCTGTTATCTACATTTCACCAACCAGTCTATATTTTCATCACAGGACTGCAGTGGGAGCACCGTCAACATCTTACTGACTGGATCGATTTTATCGAGGAGATGATGAAGGTGATCGATGAGGGTAGAGCAGTGGATGTTGTGAACATGGATTTTAGTGAGGCTTTCGACAAGGTCCCTCACGGTCGGCTCATCCAGAAGATTAAGATGCATGGGATTCACGGTGACTTGGCCACTTGGATTCAGAATTGACTTGCCCATAGAAGTCAGGGAGTAGTGGTGGAGGGTGTTTTTCTGACTGGAGGTCCATTCCCAGTGGTGTTCTGCAGGGATCCGTACTGGGACCTGCGCTATTTGTGATATATATCAATGACTTGGATGAAAACGTGGATGGGTGGGTTAGTAAGCTTGCAGACGACACAAAACTAGATGGAGTTGTCGATAATGTAGAAGGTTGTCAAAGGATACAGTGGGATGTAGATCAGCTGCAGATATGAGCGGAGAAATGGCAGATGGATTTTAATCCGGGCAAGTGTGAGGTGCTGCACTTTGGGAGATCAAATATTAAGGATAAGTATACAGTTAATGTACAGAGGGATCTTGGGGTTCAAGTCCAGAGCTCCCTGAAATTAGCCACACAAATATTTAGTCACTAAAGAAGGCATATGGCATGCTTGCCTTTATTGAGTACAAGAGTCAGCATGTCATGTTGCAGCTTTATAAAAGTTTGTTTGGGCCGCGCTTAGAATATTGCGTTCAATTCTGGTCGCCACATTACAGAAAGGATGCAGAGGTTTTGATGAGGGTGCAGAAGAGGTTTCCCAGGATGCTGCCTGGACTGGAGGGTGTGAGCGACTGACAAATAGCGGTGGAGGGTGAGGGGAGACCTGATAGCAGTCTATAAAATGAGAGACATAGAATCTTTTCCCTCAGAGTTGATATGTCGAATACCAGGGAGCATGCACTTAAGGTGAGACGGGGAAAGTTCAAAGGAGATGTGAGAGGTAGGTTGTTTTACACAGAGAGTGGTAGGTGTCTGGAACACGCTGCCAGGGATGGTGGTGGAGGCAGATACGATAGGGGCGTTTAAGGGGGTTTTAAATAAGCACATGAATATGCAAGGAATAGAGGAATATGGACCAAGGGCAGGCAGAAAGGAAGAGTTTAATTTGACATCATGTTCGACACAACATGGTGAGCTGAAGGGTCTGTTCCTGTGCTGTACTGTTCTACGTTCTATTTGTGATCTCCATTTAGAAAAAGGAAACAGAGGCACTGGAGAAGGGGCAAGAAAGATTCACAAGAATAATCCCAGAACTGTCATCACTTGTGAACTCACTGGTGTTTCACCAAGTTTGCTGACTGAGTGAATCCCTTCCCAGTCAGAGCAGGTGACCAGCCTCTGCCCGGTGTGAACTCACTGGTGGGACATTAGTTCCCGAGAGCTTTTGAAGCTACGCCCACATTTAAAGGGTCTCTCCTGGGTGTGATGATGTTGTGTCTGGGCAGGCTGGATAACTGAGTAAATCCTTTCGCACACACCGAGCAGGTGAATGGTTTCTCCCCGGTGTGAACTCACTGGTGTTTCAGCAGTGTTGATGATATTCTAAACCTCCTTGAACAGTGAGAGCAGCTGAACGGCCTCTCCCCGGTGTGAATGTGCTCGGGGATCATCAGTTCCTGAGAGCTTTTGAAGCCGGCTTCTCGGGCAGAGCATTTAAAGGGTCTCTCCTTGGAGTGAGTGGCTTTGTGTTTCTGCAGGCTGGTTGACTGAGTGAATCCCTTTCCACACACAGAGCAGGTGAACGGTCTTTCCCCAGTGTGAACTCGCTGATGTTCCCACAGGCTGGATGACGTTTTAAATCTCTTTGTGCAGTGAGAGCAGCTGAACGGTCTCTCCTCAGTGTGAATGCGCTGGTGGGACACCAGGTCCTGAGAGCTTTTGAATCCGCTCCCACAGTCAGAGCATTTAAACGGTCTCTCATTAGTGTGAGTGACTTTGTGTCTGCGCAGGTGGGATGAAGTAGTGAATCCCTTCCCACACACCGAGCAGGTGAACGGTCTCTCCCCAGTGTGAACTCGCCGGTGCACTCGCAGGTTGGATGATGTTCTAAACCTCTTTGTGCAGTGAGAGCAGCTGAACGGTCTATCCTCAGTGTGAGTGCGCTGGTGGGACATCAGATCCTGAGAGTCTTTGAAGCCACTCCCACAGTCAGAGCATTTAAATGGTCTCTCATTGGTGTGAGTGGCTTTGTGTTTCTGCAAGCTGGATGAAGTTGTGAATCCCTTCCCACACACAGAGCAGGTGAACGGCCTTTCCCCGGTGTGAACTCGCTGGTGTGTCTGCAGGTTGGATGATGTTCTAAACCTCTTTGTGCAGTGAGAGCAGCTGAACGGTCTCTCCTCAGTGTGAATGCGCTGGTGGTCCCTAAGTACCTGAGAGCTTTTGAATCTGCTCCCACAGTCAGAGCATTTAAATGGTCTCTCATTGGTGTGAGTGGCTTTGTGTTTCTGCAGGCTGGATGACTGAATGAATCCCTTCCCACACACAGAGCAGGTGAATGGTCTCTCCCCAGTGTGAACTCGCTGGTGTATCTGCAGGTTGGATGAAGTTCTAAATGTCTTTGAGCAGTGAGAGCAGCTGAACGGTCTCTCCTCAGTGTGAATGCGCTGGTGGGACATCAGATACTGAGAGCTTTTAAAACCACTCCCACAGTCACAGCATTTAAATGGTCTCTCATTGGTGTGAGTGAGATTGTGTTTCTGCAGGCTGGAAAACTGAGTGAATCCCTTCCCACACACAGAGCAGGTGAACGGCCTCTCCCCAGTGTGACTGCGTTTATGAATTTCCAGCTCAGATGGGGCTCTGTATCTCTTCCCACAGTCCCCACATTTGCACGGTTTCTCCATGGTTCGGGTGTCCTTGTGACTCTCCAGGTTAAACAATCAGTTAAATCTCACACAGAACACGGGTACAGTCTCTCCCCGCTGTGAATGCTGCGATGCATTTTCAGGCTGTGTTACTGGTTAAAGCTCTTTCCACACTCAGTGCACTGGAACACTCTCACTCGGGTGTGTGTGTCTCAATGCATTTCTAGTCACAGCGATGTTTACAATCTTTTGAACCCAATAGGCCAAACAAACATTTCTCCTGCTAGAGTCAAAGGCCGATGATATTCAGGTCCCAAGAAATCGAGTCACTCGGTCAGATCTAGATGTGATGTTGGAGATTTCTGTCTGATTTCTCCTTGTCTAATATCCTGTAAGTCAATTTAGAAAAAAACATCGCAATTCAGAATACGATCGAAATTCAAATCTACATTTCTAGTTTATGGAGCATTCATTAAAAACACAGTCATGGAGCATTAAACTTGCCGAGGCCTGTTCCCGGGAGGGAGGGAGAAGCCCCGCAGCTGCAAACCAGGGAGCTGACAATGATTCTGAAGGGTTTGCGGATCCACAAAGTGTTTCCAAATCCTCCCAGCCACCGCCTAACGCTGACTCCGCTTCTCCGGGACAAACAAGCGCCAAGGACAGCAATGACACTGCGCATGCTCCACATCACAATGCCCGGGGACTGATTGACGGCAACTCCGGACCAATAGGAAGGGGCGGGGCTGGAGGACCGAGCAGTTGCGGCTGGTCCTCCAACCAATCGGAGTGAACGAGGGGCGGGGCTGGAGGACCGAGCAGGAGCGGCTGGTCCTCTAACCAATCGGAGTGAATGAGGGGCGGGGCTGAGGCGTCCCCATACAACGCACGGGAAGTAGTTCGCATGCGCAGTAATGTTACAGTCTGGAGCATGCGCAGTAAGCAACGGCGTTTGCAGTACGCACAGTGTGGGTGATAGCAATCGGAGCGAAGTTCCTCTGTCTCATCAGCAGCCGGTAAGGATGCGGAAACATAGAGGGAGTAATGGAACCGGCGGATGGACGTAGAGGGTTTCTAAATACCTGGTCAAGGCCTCAAATCTCGAAAATGAGCCCGTCGGTCTGTGTTTGCAGCTTCCGGTCTTTTTCCCGAGACGAGGCTCAGGTTAACGGCCGCCATCTTGATTCAGCAGGGAGGAGGGCGCATGCGCGGTGTCTTGGTGACGCAACAGCGAGTGGGCGGAGCTTCATGTTTCTGCTTCCCCTCCAGGTCCTAGCTCCGGGTCCATTAGCACAAAGTGAACAGGTTTCCAAACAGCTTCACCCACCCTCAGGCTGCAGCTGCTGTTTGCAGCCCAGATGAGTCCATGGGCCATGTACATATTCAGTGTGAGAGTTGAAAACCCTGTATAGTTACCTAAAGCGGTTACACAGCTTTTGGTTACACTTCAGCCCCAGGCTCCTCATGTTTACATAGAAACATGATGTGGAGATGCCGGCGTTGGACTGGGGTGAACACAGTAAGAAGTCTCACAACACCAGGTTAAAGTCCAACAGGTTTATTTTGTATTTGCTACCAAGTAAACCTGGTGAGACTCCTTACATAGAAACATACACAGAAAATAGAAGCTGGGAGTCGGCCATTCGGCCCTTCGAGCGTGCGCCGCCATTCATTATTGTCATGGCTGATTATCAAATTCAATACCCTGATCCCTGTCGCCCCAAGAGATTTATCTAATTGAAATCAGGCTCTACTTCCACTTTTGAAGAACGTGAATCCAAAGATTCATGACCCTCTGAGAGAAAAACATCTCATCTCTGTTTTCAATGGGCAATGCTGTTTTTTAAAACAGCGACTCCCTAGATTCTCCCCTGAGAGTAAACATCCTCTCCAGATCCAAAACAGAAAATGCTGGAAAATCTCAGCAGGTCAGGCAGCACCTTTTCTCCCCCTTTGCTTCGCCTTTCCCCTTTTTTCTCCCTCCAATCCACCCTCCCCTCCCCCACATCTTCATCCATCACAACTTCTTCAGCTTCTCTGCTGTTTGGCCATTCACACTTTCTATTCTCTCTATAGACTGCCATTAGCATCCTTTCCCCTGGTTCCTGTGGCTTGGACCCATCTTTCATCCCCTCACAGTGTAAACATCTCCCACTTTCTATGCCTTTTTTATGCTTTGACAAAAGGTCATCTGGACTCGAAGCTTCAACTCTTTTCTCTCCTCACAGATGCTGCCAGATCTGCTGAGATTTTCCAGCATTTTCTCTTTATTAGTTTCAGATTCCAGCATCCGCAGTAATTTGCTTTAACCCTTCTCTCCATATCCACCCTGTCAAGAGTTTTCAGAATCTTGAAGGTTTAAATTAAGTTGCCTCTTACTCTTTTGAAGTCGAGCAGAAGCTAAACTCAAGCAGAGACTGTCTCACTGCTCCTCATCAGACAATCCACCCATTTCCAGGTATTAGTCTACTAAACCTTCTATGAACTGCTTCTCGTAAAGCAGTTAAGGAATAATATGCACTCATATTTTTCCTGAAATAAGGAAACCAATCATGTACACACTGCTCCAGATATGTCTAACCAATGCCCTGTGCAACTGAAACATAACTTCCCTGCTTTTACTCAATTCCCCTCACAATAAATAATAGTTTTCTGAATTACTTGTACCTGAGACAATATTGCGATTTTCTATCGTGATGGATTTTGGACACTTTTTCTTAAACAGGGGGTTAGAAAGGGAGGATTTACACACAACAAGCTCAAACCAAGAGAAAAATGTTGTCTCTTCTGATATGGGCTTTCTGAATGGGATAAGTCGGAGGATGTGAATGGAATGTTTCCACTTGTTGGTGTTTCCAATACTGGGAACCATGAACAGACAACAGAGACGAATAAATCAAACAGGAGGAGTTATTTATTTCTTGTTAGAATATGGAACTCACTGCGACTGGAAGTGGTTGAGACAAATACTTTAGATGCTTTAAAAAGGAAACCAGATGAGAACATGAGAGAAAAAGGATTAAAAAGTTGAGCTGAAAAGCTGAGTTAAGGTGAGCAGAATGAGAGGAGATTTGTGTGGATTAGAAATTCCAGTACAGATCAGGGCAGGGGTGGGGAGGTGGCGGCGGAGGCAGTGGCACAGTGGAACTATCACTGGACGAGCAATCCAGAGACCCAGGATAATGTTCTGGGGACCTAGGTTCGAATCCCACCACAGCAGATGGTGAAATTTAAATTCAATTAAAAGTCTGATGATGACCATGAAACCATTGTTGATTGTCGTAAAAACCCATCTGGTTCACTGATGTCCTTTAAGGATGGAAATCTGCTGGCCTTAACTGGTCTGGCCTACATGTAACCACAGCAATGTGGTTGACTCTCAAATGCCCTGTGAAATGGAGGGCAGTTGGGGATGGGCAATAAATGCTGTCCCAGTCGGTGACGCCCACACCCCGTTAAAAATGAATTTAAAAAATAGACTGGCCTGTTTGTGTATTGTGTATCTCATGTATTCATAGAATCCCTACAGTGCAGAAGGAGGCCTTTCAGACCACCCCACCCAGGCTATTCCCGTAACCCCACATATTTACCCCGCTAATCTCCCGAACCTATACATCTTGGGACAGAAAGGGGCAACCACCTAACCTGAACATCTTTGGAGAGTGGGAGGGAACTGGAGCACCCGGAGGAAACCCACACAGACACAAGGAGAATGCGCAAACTCCATACAGACAGGTAACCAAGGCTACAATCGAACCCATGTCCCTGGTGCTGAGAGGCAGGAGTACTAACCACTGTGCCATCCATGTAATTCTTTGTAAACTTATTTTACAGGAAATTGAAGAGAAGGATCTGCAGTCTGGATGATCGAATCTCACGTCAGACAGAGTCAATCGGTTCATCGGGATCTGAAAATTTGTGCATCTGAAGGGATTTAATTGACCATCTCAGTTGGAAACTGGTGAGAATCTGTTTCCTTGCCCCTCCTGTGGGAAGGGATTGATACAGCTGGAAAACATGCTGACACGACAGCGAGCTCGCAATAGTGAGAGTTCATTCACCTGCTCCGTGTGTGGGAAGAAATTCATGTGTTCGTCCAACCTGCTGGCTCACCAACTCGATCACATTATTCAGAAGCCTCTTCAAAGCTCTGACTCTGGGGAAAGCATTGAAACCTCTGAGGAACAGGCCCAACACCAGCTCCTTCACACTGACGAGAGACTGTTCAGCTGCTCCCACTGCGGGAAGAGGTTCAGCCAGTCCTCCCGCCTTGCAGAGCACCAGCTCCTTCACACACACGAGAGACCGTTCAGCTGCTCCCACTGCGGGGAGTCGTTCAGCAACTCAGTGCATCTCACTGAGCATCAACCAGTTCATACCAAGGACAGGCCATTCAGCTGCTCCCAGTGTGGGAAGAGATTCACTCAGTCCTCCCACTGCACCGTTCACCAACTGGTTCATTCTCAGAAGAGACATTTTAAATGCTTTAAATGTGAGAAGACCTTCAAAAGAAGGATTAGTCTGCTGAGACACCAGGACACTCACACCGGGGAGAGGCCGTACCCCTGTTCTGTTTGTGGGAAGAGATTCGCTCATTCATCTCATCTTCTGACACACAAGCGAGTTCACACTGGGGAGAGGCCTTTCCTCTGCTCCCTCTGTGGGAAGAGATTCACTCGATTTTCACACCTTTTGACACACAAGAGTATTCACACTGGAGGGAAACCATTCACCTCCTCAATGTGTAGAAAGGAAGAAGTTCAATCAACTGACCAGCTGACACACCAGCGAGTTCACACTGGGGAGAAGCTGTTCACCTGCTCGGTGTGTGGGAAGGAATTCACTCGGTCTTACTATCTTCTGAGGCACCGGCGAGTTCACACTGGGGAGAGGCCATTCCTCTGCTCCGTGTGTGGGAAGATGTTTCCTCATTCATCCCAGCTTGTGATACACGAGCGTGTTCACACAGGGGAGAGGCCTTACGTTTGCCCTGTGTGCGGGAAAGCATTTGCTTCTTTACAACACCTGCTGAAACATCGGCCTGTTCACACCGGGGAGAAGCCATTCTCTTGCTCCATTTGTGGCAAGAGATTCACTCAGTCATCTGACCTGCTGAGACACCAATACATTCACACAGGGGACAGGCCGTTCACCTGCTCTGTGTGTGGGAAGGGATTCATTGGTTCATCCCGCCTGCAGACACACCAGCGAGTTCACACCGGGGAGAAGCCGTTCACCTGCTCTGTGTGTGGGAAGGGATACACTCAGGTATCCAGCCTGCAGAGACACCAGCGAGTTCACACTGCGACAGAACCGTTCACCTGCTCTGTGTGTGGGAAGGGATTCACTGATCCATCCCACCTGCAGAGACACCAGCGAGTTCACACTGGGGAGAAGCCGTTCACCTGCTCTGTGTGTGGGAAGGGATACACTCAGGTATCCAACCTGCAGAGACACCAGCGTGTTCACACCGGGGAGAGGCCGTTCCTGTGCTCTGTGTGTGGAAAGGGATTCGCTCAGTCATCTGGCCTGCTGAAACACCAACGCATTCACACCGGGGAGAAGCCGTTCACCTGCTCTGTGTGTGGGAAGGGATTCACTGATTCATCCTATATGCTGAAACACCAGCGAGTTCACACTGCGACAGAACCGTTCACCTGCTCCCTGTGTGGGAAGGGATTCACTGATCCATCCCGTCTGCAGAGACACCAGCGAGTTCACACTGGGGCAAAACCTTTCAACTGCTCCATGTGTGGGAAGGGATTTAATCAGTATTACAGCCTGCTGAAACATAGACGACTTCATGTGTGACCGGCAAAGTTGGATTCTGTTGTTTCTGCGCCCTGAGATAAACAATAACAATTGGATGAATAGGGGAGGCAGCGGCACAGTGGAATTATCACTGGACTCAGGGTAAGGCTCTGGGGACCCAGGTTCGAATCCCACCACAGGCAATGGTGAAATTTGAATTCAATTAAAATCTCGAATTAAAAGTCTAATGACAAACCTTAACCATTGTTGATCGTTGTCAAAACCACTCTGGTTCAGTCATGTCCTTTCGGGAAGGAAACCTGCTGTCCTTACCTGGTCTGGCCTACATGTGACTCCAGACCCACAGCAATGTGGTTGACTCTCAAATGCCTTCTGAAATGGAGGGCAGTTAGAGATGGGCAAGAAATGCTGGCCCAGCAAGTGACGCCTACATCCAGTAAAAATTAATTTAAAAAAGTTCCTCAGTATCTCAGTAACCTCCTCCAGTCCCACAACACTCTGTGTAAATACAAGTTGTTGCTGATTATGCCCTGAGATAGAGAATGTGAACCCGATTCCCCTCGTCCACCAACACAGCAACTTCTTCACAAAAATTGAAGCACATGGGATTGGGGCGATTGTATTGAGATTGAAAACTTGTTGGCAGACAGGAAATAGAGTAAGATTAAACAGGTCTTTTTCCAACTGGCAGGCAGTGATTATTGGGGTAATGCAGGATCAGTGCTGAGACCCCAGCGAGTCACCTGCCATGGGTCTTCTGTTTTTTTCCCCCCGTTTACAATGCATCATTTTTAAATTGTTGCTTCTTAATATTCTGATTTAAAACCATGGATAAGCTCAAACCACTTTTGGATAACCTGTGACTCCCTGATCAAGAATCTTACCGACCACTGCATGCCATTCTGGTCACCGTATTATAAAAAAGATATCTCGGCACTGGAGAAAGGTACAGAGATGATTTTTAATGATGATATCAGAAACGTAGAAAGCAGCTCACCACCACCTTCTCAAGGTCAATCTGAGGTTAGCAATAAATGCTGGCCAAGCTCGCGATGTCCACATCCCATAAATGATTTTGAAACTGTGTGTTTGGTTATCTATCAGGAAAGGATTGACACGCTCACGCTTTCTTGAAAAATTAAGGCTGAGGGGGAACCTAATAGAGGGCTTCAAAATTATAAAAGGTTTTGAAATAATGTTTCCTCTTGTGCAGAAGAGCAAAACTGGAGACCATCAATACAAGACAGTCGCCAAGAAACCCAATCGGAAATCCAAGATAAATTTCTCCACCCAAAGAGTGGTGAGAATATGGAAATCATGACCACAGGGAGTGAAATGAACAGTATCGATGTCTTTCAGGGGAAGCTCAACAAGTATTTATGTAACTCATTCAGGATTTATTTCAAAAAAACTAAGAACAATAAGGTGACAGGAGATATTTTGAGGCATCTGAGAGTCTGTGTGTGTGTGTGAGGGTGTCTGTGAGTGTGTGTGTGAGGGTGTCTGTGAGTGTGTGTGTGAGGGTGTCTGTGAGTGTGTGTGTGAGGGTGTCTGTGAGTGTGTGTGTGAGGGTGTCTGTGAGTGTGTGTGTGAGGGTGTCTGTGAGTGTCTGTGTTACTTCTCATTGGTTTCACACCAACCTTCCTCTTTCTGAGCAGACATTCTGGCCCCTGATAAACCCATTGAGTGATTTGAATGGTACAATTCAGAGATTCTTCATCCAGGGTGAAACCACAGGCTGACTGTGTACTGTGTAAAACCAGACATCTACACAACCTAATCCCACCTCTCCTGGAACAACGTGAAGTGACTACAATTTTCCAGATTGATTTCTTTGCTCTCAATATTCTTTCAGATAGTTCATAAATTCCATGAGTACGTTATCCTTTAACACCCCTATGGTGTCCAGTTTAAATACTTTCCTCAGTCTGACCAACATATAGCAATGGGATTGCTGCTATTACAGGGATCCATTCTGTAAATCTGATTCCTGGCTCTCTGGAGTAATGCATTGATCCAGACCTTCCCACTCAACACCAATCCATATCCCCATCTGAGTTCCAGATTTTAATATGATTTCTCAAAACACAGGCAGCAAAGTGGCACAGTGATCAGCAGTGCCAGGGACCCGAGTTCAATTCTGGCCTCAGGTGTTACAAGGAAGCTTACATTAACACTGCAATGAAGTTACTGTGAAAATCCCCTAGTCGTCACGCTTGGCGCCTGTTCAGGTGCACTGAAGGAGAATTTAGCACGGCCAATGCAGCTAAGCAGCATGTCTTTCGGACTGTGGGAGGAAACCTGAGCACCCAGAGGAAACCCATGCAGCTACAGAGAGAACGTGCAAACTCCACACAGTTACCCAAGACTGGAATTGAACCGGATCCCTGGCACTCTGAGGTAGCAGTGCTAACCACTGTGCCACAGCTCTCTGTGTGGAGTTTGCACGTTCTCCCTGTGTCTGCATGAGGTTGCTCAGAGTGCTCCAATTTCATCCCACACTCCCAAGATGTGCAGGTTAGGTGGATTGGCCATGGCAAATTGCCTCTTAGTGTATGGGTTGGGGGAATTAATGGGGTAAATACATGTCACACAAAATCCTTCTTCATCTCAAACTATAAATCTCTGTCCCCACAGACTTCCTCCTTCCTAAAGTAAAGTTTATTTATAAGTCACAAGTAAGGCTTACATTAACACTGCAATGAAGTTACTGTGAAATTCCCCTAATTGCCACCATCCGGCGCCTGTTCGGGTCAATGCACCTAATCAGCATGTCTTTCAGACTGTGGGAGGAAACTGGAGCACCTGGAGGAAACTCATGCAGGCCTATTGATACGATTCTCTGCCCACTGAGGTGGTGGAGGCTACTTCGCTGAATATGTTTAAAGCGCGGATGGATGGATTCCTGATCGGTAAGGGAATTAAGGGTTATGGGGATCAGGCGGGTAAGTGGTACTGATCCACGTCAGATCAGCCATGACCTTATTGAATGGCGGGGCAGGCTCGAGGGGCTAGATGGCCTACTCCTGCTCCTATTTCTTATGTTCTTATGTTCTTATGATTGATTGTAACACTATCCTCCACCTTCTTTTTCCCCAGTTCTCCTCCCCTGAAGGTGCTGACTCTCGGGATCAGTTTCACACTCACCTGCTGCCTTCCCCAATATCACCCAAGTGTCTAAATCTTTCCACCTGAAGTTAACAAACTGTTTTGTAAAGGGGACATCCCAATCCAATCCAGTGACTCCCCACATGTACTTTGTGTCAGGGTGGGGTCACTGCGCCCCCCACTCCCACTTTCCATCACAGTCCCAGGAGTTTAGAGACTGGGCTCCGGATGAGCAATGGCGGCCGCAGCTCCCATAATCGCCCACGATGGAGAAACCACTCTATCCACCACGCGGGCGGGCCACATTGGACTGCGCATGTCCAGAGGAGAGGGGAAGCTGCGCATGTGCAAAGAGAGCTCACCTCCTGACCTTCATGCTGAAGTGTTGACCAATGGAAAGAGTTGGAGGACCGGAAGGACTCTGGTCCTCCAGTCAATCAGAGCGCGGGCGTTTTGTGAATGAACATGGAGATGCAGTCAGACAAAATCTTCCTGCTGTCTCTAATATCTGTGAGTAAAACACTTTATTTTCTCCCCCTTTCAATTTATTTTCTCCCCCTTTCAATTTATTTTCTCATTCTGGGGAACATTGGGGACTTGCAGTGACTGAAGGGAAAGGAAGTGAATTCAGTCTGTACATTCCACACATTTTTACTCCAGTAATGTAGACATTTATCTGTCTGGCAGCCAGCATGGAGATTTTCAGCTCTCTGTGGCCGGGACAGGAAGCAGTGAGCATGGATCTGTCAATCAGCCTCAATCAGCACCTTCAGGAGAATTGGGAGGGTGAATATTAGATACAACAAGAGTGAGAATGGAGGGAGAGTGTGTGGAGATTCACAGCTTTTGGGAAATGAGGGAGGAAAGAATGTTCCACAGAAAGTAGAATTGTCTGTTCTGAATTTCTATCTTGTATTGACAGTGATGACTTTAATAAATTCCTTTTACAGAATATCAGAAGGTGAGGATTTACAGACAGTAATCTCAAAGCAAATGTCACATCAATATCTGACAGAGTCATTCAATTCATCATGTCCTGAACATCATCAGCCTTTGTACCTAGAAGGAGAAATATTTCTCTGTTCTTTTTGCTTCTGGAGATTTTAAACATCAGCGTGACTGGGAATTTACCAAGTCTCACGCACACACCTGAGTGAGAGTGTTCCAGTGCACTGACTGTGGAAAGAGCTTTAACCAGTGACACAGTCTGAAAAAAACATTGCGGCATTCACAGTGGGGAGAGACTGTACCCGTGTTCTGTGTGAGATTTAACTGATTGTTTAACCTGGAGAGTCACAAGGACACCCGAACCATAGAGAAACCGTGGAAATGTGGGGACTGTGGGAAGGGATTCAGGTTCCCATCTGAGCTGGAAATTCATCGACGCAGTCACACTGGGGAGAGACCGTTCACCTGCTGTGTGTGTGGGAAGGGATTCTATGATTCATCCAACCTGCAAACACACCAACGAATTCACACAGGGAAGAGACCATTCACCTGTTCTGATTGTGGCACCGGATTTACTCAGTTATGTCATCTGCAGACACACCAGCAAATTCACACTGCGGAGAGACCATTTACCTGTCCTGTGTGTGGGAAGGGATTCACTGACTTATCCAGCCTGCGGATACACCAGCGAGTACATTCCGGGGAGAGGCCGTTCAATTGTCCTGTGTGTGGGGAAGGATTCACTTGGTTATCCAGCATGCGCAGACACAGAGTCACTCACAGCAATGAGAGACCCTATAAATGCTCTGAATGTGGGAGCGACTTCAAAAGCTCTCAGGTTCTGATGTCCCACCAGCGCATTCACACTGAGGAGAGACCGTTCAGTTGCTCTCACTGCTCAAAGAGATTTAGAATGTCATCCTATCTGCGGGTACACCAGCGAGTTCACACTGGGGAGAAACAATTCACTTGCTCTGCCTGTGGAAAGGGATTCACTCAGTTAACCAATCTGCAGAGACACCAGCGAGTTCATACCGGGGAGAGGCCATTCACCTGCACCGTATGTGGGAATGGGTTCACTCAGTCATCCCACCTGCAGACACACCAACGAGTTCACAAGTGATCACAGGGGTTGAATTCTGCTGTTATTGCTGCTGTTAATCACATCCGGGACTGGGCTCATTGGCAGGCTCTTTAACAGAAAGTGAGTTCCTCTAAGGTAATTGGCAAAAGAGCCAGAGGGGGAGATGAGACTTTATTTTTGACACAGCGATGTTAGAAAATGGGGTTCAGGGAGTCAATTAGCCCTTTCTCCCCTTTTCCCAAACTGTGAAATGATTGCCAGTGATAACCCTTATTGGTGACAGTGGTTAGATTTTATTCAGTATCAATAAGAGCTGACACAGTCTAATGTCTGAGCAGTCGTATCAAAATGCAGCAGCATTACCATTACACTCTGGGTAGAAGCAGCATCTCCACGGAAATGCTCCCTGCTCTGCCCCAGATGCCATGGCACCAGTCAATGCAATATGTAAAACCTCGACTAATCTCTGTGCTCGGGGAGTCCCTTCTTATACTTTTTTACATCACAAAGTCTATGGAGACTGATTTAACCCAATCATTGCCCAGCTAACATTGAACAGACCAATTACAAAACCAAATAGTGCAAAGGGACAAGAGGGACATGAGTCTCTGGAAGGTGTTGAAGATAATTTTCTGCAGCAGTGTGTTTCTGCTCCAATGAGAGGGCAGGCACTGCTGGACCTGGTTCTGGGGAATGAGTTGGCCCAAGTGGATCAAATATCAGTGGGAGAGCATTGAGGGGAGAGTGACCATTGTATCATAAGGTTCAGGTTGGCCATGGAAAAGGACAAGGAACGATCCAGAACGGGGATCATTAATCGAGGGAAAGCCTCACCTTCGATGGGATAAGAATGGATCTGAGTCGAGTGAGTTGGAATCAAATGTTGGCAGAAAAGCTGATGGCTGAACAATGGGCCACCTTTAAGGAAAATCTATTGCGGGCAATGTCAGGGTATATTCCCTTAAAGGGGAAGGTTGGAGAACTAAATCCAGGGAACCAAATCGTCAAACCTGGAGAGTTACAAGGCCGTCCATACCCTGACGATATGGTGGAAATGTGGGGATTGTAGGAAAGGATTCCATGCCCCCTGTGAACTGGAAACCCATCGACCCAGGCACAGCAGAAAGAGGCGTCCATCTGCTCTGTGTGTGGGAAGGGATTCATTGATTCATCCACTCTGCAGCAACACCAGCGAGTTCACACTGGGGAGAGGCCACTCACCTGCTCTGTGTGTGGGAAGGGATTCATTGATTCATCCACTCTGCAGCAACACCAGCGAGTTCACACTGGGGAGAGGCCATTCACCTGCTCTTGAGTGTGGGACGAGATTCAGTAATTCCTCCATTCTGCTGATATACCAGCAAGTTCACACTGGGGAGAGGCCGTTCACTTGTTCTGAGTGTAGGAAGGGACTCAATGACTCATCAACCCTGCTGATACACCAGCGCATTCACACAGGAGAGAGGCCATTCCCCTACTCTGAAGGGATTCACTCAGTTATCCAATCTGCTGAGACACCAGTGCACTCCCCACCAATGAGAAAACATTTAAATGCTCTGATTGTGGGAGTTGCTTCAGAAACTCTGCCGACCTGAAGATCCACCAGTGCATTCACACTGGGGAGAGACCGTTCTGCTGCTCTCGCTGCACAAGGAGGTTTCGAACATCATCCAAGCGACTGAGCCATTGGCGAGTTCACACTGGGGAGAGGCCTTTCACCCACCCTGTGTGTGAACATATAGAACAGTACAGCACAGAACAGGCCTTTGGGCCCACGATGTTGTGCCGAGCTTTATCCGAAACCAAGATCAAGCTATCCCACTCCCTATCATCCTGGTGTGCTCCATGTGCCTATCTAATAACCACTTAAATGTTCCTAAAGTGTCTGACTCCACTATCACTGCAGGCAGTCCATTCCACACCCCAACCACTCTCTGCGTAAAGAACCTACCTCTGATATCCTTCCTGTATCTCCCACCACGAACCCTATAGTTATGCCCCCTTGTAATAGCTCCATCCACCCGAGGAAATAGTCTTTGAATGTTCACTCTATCTATCCCCTTCATCATTTTATACACCTCTATTAAGTCTCCCCCTCAGCCTCTTCCGCTCCAGAGAGAACAGCCCCACCTCCCTCAACCTTTCCTCATAAGACCTACCCTCCAAACCAGGCAGCATCCTGGTAAATTTCCTCTGCACTCTTTCCAGCGCTTCCACATCCTTCTTATAGTGAGCTGACCAGAACTGCACACAATATTCCAAATGTGGTCTCACCAAGGTCCGTGCGGCATAACCCCACGGCTCTTAAACTCCAACCCCCTGTTAATAAAAGCTAATGTGTGGATGGGATTCACTTGGTCATTGGAGCTGCTGGGACACCAGAGCAGTCACACTGATTGGAGCCTTTCTTGATGCTCTGACTGTGGGTGTTAATTGTATCGATTAAGGTGAACTACGTGGAGGTTATTGATTGGATCTATAAAGGGACAGTTAGTGACGGTGCCTGGAGTTAGGAGGTATACACCTGTAATGTTTCACTCCGTGAATAAATCTACACCAAATAAAGATTGACTCCACCCTAAGGCTGTCAGGATTATCACAGTCATTGCAGCGCAGGTTTCTTTCCTCAACTCCAGTAGATGTTCCGACAGTTTCAGGATCCACTTCTTGTTGGGAAGCAGCATCTCAGTAAGTTTCCCTTTGGATCATCGATTATCCTCACCCGCTCTGTCGCGGGGTAATTTGAAATGGCCAATTATGTTTTAACTTAAACAATGTAAAACTCACAAGGCAGGTATCTCTGTATAAAGATGTAACATTTATTTTAAAACAAACAAACAAACAAGCAGCTGCCCGGAGACCAACAAAGGGTTAAGTAGCTCCAGAGCGGCAAAAACCACTCCGATGGTTCTGACGTACAATCAAAAACAGATCAATAGATTTTCTTATCAATAATTCCTGCCTTATATTAGCTTAAAATCAATTACATTTAGTATACACACATCAATATAAATCTCTATCAAGTACCCCAGCCAACCACATTCTGCCAGTCAGCATAATGATATCTCGTTATCCATTCAATGCCAGATACTAACACCCATCTTGGCTGAACTCATCCCTATTGCTAAGTAACGATAACCGCTCATCATAGAGGTCAAAGTGAATGTTCCCACCAGCTCATTGCCAAACTGAATAGACACGTGTTCCTGCGTCCAGGTACATATCTATTCTATGTCCAGACAATGAATATCTCTTTTCATAAAGTTTCAATGTGTGTTCCCTCATAAGAAACTTTCTGATATAAATTCTGCTAACTAAAGGCATCCCAGGCCTTTGGCTCTGAACTTTTAGCTCATACCATCATCCTTTGCAGCATCTTTGCTTTTGGGTGATGTGAGCAATACTTAGAACATTTTCAAAATACATTTCAAAATATCAGCATATGTTTTCAAATTGTAATTGTTTAATCTTCTTACTGCATACACATAGGTATAGTCTATTCCCCTGTGAGCTATCAACTAGTTTCTTGGATTGAGTGGACGTGGAGAGGATGTTTCCAAGAGTGGGAGCGACTAGAACTCGAGGGCACAATCTCAGAGTGAAGGGACGTTCCTTTAAAACTAAGATGAGAAGGAATTTCTTCAGTCAGAGAGTGGTGAATCTGTGGAATTCATTGCCACATAGGGCTGTGGAGGCCGGGTCATTGAGTGTCTGTAAGACAGAGATAGATAGGTTCTTGATCAATAAGGAGATCAAGGGTTACAGGGAGAAGGTAGGAGAATGGGGATGAGAATCATATCAGCCATGATTGAATGGTGGAGCAGACTCGATGGGGCAAACGGCCTATTTCTGCTCCTATATCTTATGGTCTTATTTAACTCTTTATTACTATTCTGTCTGAAAATCTTATTAGCTGGTTAGGAATCCCCCCTCTACCCGCTCCCTGTGAGGAGGCCGGATGTGGATTATTACCAAAAGTCTGATTGTCGTTGGGGGATCTGGTGGGTGGAAGCAGAACCTGGAGTTGGGCAGTGGGTGTTACCGTACTGGTATTGAGGCTCCTGGGTGGTCACACTGTGTTCCCCTTCTCCATGGGATGCCACCTGCGTGGGTTCATGGTGGGCACTGGAAATTTCCAGCGTACAGTTTAGTGTGGTGTTACATCCCCCTCCCTACAGGGTGTGGGCGGACAACATTCCTCCCTTTCTCCCGACACCCCACAAACAAGATTCCCGGAGAGAGGGATCCACTCTGAGTTATAGTCAGTACATTTAATCAATGCAGTAGATTGTGTGGACATAAAAGATTCTCCAGCTCTCCATTCACCTGGATCCACCTTGTGGATAAATGTTATGAAGTATTATTTCTCCCGAGCCTTCAATTGTCCCAATCCAAAATTCCTTTAAGCTTTGGTCCATCTTCATTGTCTTAAAGTCCGTTTGTCTATGGAGGTCTGTGTCAGTGCCTTGATCATTTCAAAATGTTTTCTTACTCTTCAGGCCATGTTAACCATTGCACGCCGTGTATTCTGAGGGAGTCTGCATCAGTGTCCTGTACACCCTGTCCGACTGGTAACTACTGTGAGGAGGCTGAGGGACCACTCCCACCTCTTTCCTGTGCTATTTCTCATCTCTACCCAGTCTGATCCTTCGTGTTGCTATTTCAAGCTAAGGACATCTCTCACGACTGTACTAATATCATCCTTCATTAACAGAGCTACCCCACCTCCTTTTTTCAGCTTCCTATCTTTTCAAAGTGTCAAATACTCTGCAATATTTAGTTCCCAGCCTTGGTCAGTCTGTAACCATTGTTAGGATACCAGGCCGGAACTCCAAGTTATATTAGGAAGCCAGACGAGACACCAACATTTATCTCTTTGGGAAAAATGTGAGGAGAGGAGATTTTGCTCCAGGAGTGATGAGAAAATAGGGATTTTTTAATACTAAAATAAACTTTATTCACAACTGTTTAAATACAACACTAACGTAAATAATTAACAGCTGAACAATACTTAAAACGAAAGGAAACAATTTAATTTCTAACTTAGCAACATCCATTCAGAGGTTCAAATCCCACTTTAAATACAGTTAACAAGCACAGATCATACAGTCTTCGAGGTTTACAGCATGGAAACAGTGTCTTCTGCTCAACCTGTCCATGGCGCCCTTATTTTTTTAACCACCAAGCTAGTCCTAATTTCCCACGTTTGGCCCATATCTCTCTATACCCATCTTACGCATGTAACTGCCTACAACGTTTTTTGAAAGACAACATTGTGCCCGCCTCTACTACTACCTCTGGCAGCTTGTTCCAGACACTCACCACCCTCTGTGTGAAAAAATTGCCCCTCTGGACCCTTTTTATCTCCCCTCCCACCTTAAACCTATGCCCTCTAGTTTTAGACTCCCCTGCCTTTGGGAAAAGATGTTGACTGTCTAGCTGATCCATGCCCCTCATTATTTTATAGACTTCCATAAGATCACTGCTCAGCCTCCTACGCCCCAGAGAAAAAAGTCCCAGTCTATCCAACCTCTCCTTATAACTCAAACTACCAAGTCCTGGTAGCATCCTAGTAAATCTTTTCTGCACTCTTTCTAGTTTAATAATATCCTATCTATAATAGGTTGATCTGAACTGTACACAGCATTCAAAGTGTGGTCTTACCCAATGTCTTCTACAACTTCAGTAAGATGTCCCAACTCCTGGACTTAATGTTCTGACCAATGAAACCAAGCATTCTGAATACCTTCTTCACCACCCTGTCCACCTGTGACTCCACTTTCAAGGAGCTATGAACCTGTACCTCTAGATCTCTTTGTTCCATAACTCTCCCCAATGCCCTACCGTTAACTGAGTAAGCCCTGCCCTGGTTTGATCACCTCACATTTATCTAAATTAAACTCCATCTGCCATTCATCAGCCCACTGGCCCATTTGATCAAGATCCCATTGCAATCCTAGAAACCTTCTTCACTGTCCATTATGCTACCATAATACTGGCTACAATACATGCCGAAAATCTAGGAGCTTTCAGAGAGAAAGGGAGTTTCAGAGCAGCTTCCAGAAGTTCGCGTCTTCAACCAGAACTCCAGCTAAACTCCAAACCTCGCCTCACTCCTCCCATTAACCCCATCATCACAAGACCCAGCATTCCTAAACCCACATTCCAATCCTTTTAGCAAAACCCCAGGGCACCTCCTTTTAACATACACAAGTCCATTGAGATAAACAACTGCATGGCTGAAATGAGTAATTATCCTGCTGGTGGTCCCCTGAGAAGCATTCTTCCGCGAAATAGCACTGCTTGTAGAATAAACCAGAAGTTTTAAACATTCTCCCAGAATAGATTAAAAGAAAATATATGTCAGTATATATTGAACACATTCATTGCCCACCCCTGAAAAACAATGAACCAACAATATGAATACTCACAGAATACTGCAAGACCTGGACAGAGCAGACATGGGGAAGATGTTTCCATTAGTAAGAAAGACTGGGATCTGAGGGCACAGCCTCAGAATAAAGGGACAACCCTTTAGGACCAAGATGAGGAAGAATTTCTTCAGCCAGAGGGTGGTGAATCGATGGAATTCATTGCCACAGATGGCTGTGGAGGCCAGGTCATTGACTGGATTTAAGACGGAGATAGATAGTTCTTGATTGGTAAGGGGATCAAAGGTTACAGGGAAAAGGTGGGAGAATGGGGTTCAGATACTTATCAGCCATGATTGAATGGTGAACAGTCCTGATGGGCCAAATGGCCTAATTCTGCTCATATATCTTATGGTATAAAACTTGGCCGCGTTAGTGAAGAATGATTGAAGACAAATTGCTCGACACCCAGGTCTGTTCCAATCATCAAAATGGTCTTTATTTTACAGCGGGCGGGGAGCAAGTCGCTGGTCTCACCATGCAACCTCTACCCTGAACACAGAAAATCACACATTCTTATCCATTTATTGCAGCCCATTCTGGCTGGTTCCAAACTAATCACAATATGAATCGATTAGAGACATATCCAATCAAGCTAACAATTAGGCATCATGTGGCTGTGTGATCAGCTCATGGACAGCTCTGGACCATCTCATCATGTGGACCAGACACCTTAGAACAACTGACCTTGTGACATCACAATGACTCACTGTACTCAGGACTTTCTGATCTCCACCACATCCCAGCCTATTCCGTTAGCAGTCGGTTACTCAGTGCAGCTGCCTGTGTGCTGATAAGAGGGGCCCTGCTGAGCAGCTTTAATGGTCCGTGATTGCAGAAACTGAGCAGTCACAGGAATGTGGTCAAGATAGTCCAGTCCCATAATGCCTCACATTCAATCTGCAGTCCTTCAATTATAACAGAATATGTGGCTGTATGTAGCTGCCTCGGCCATGGTCAACCCCAACCCCAAGGGTGCCTTCTTGAACTGCTGCAATGCCTGAGGTGTACGTACACCCACAGTGCTGTTAGGGAGGGATTTCCAGCTACAATTCCAGAGTTTCACTAAACTGTAGGTGGATATCAGATTGATATATTCCATTCAACCACACCCAAGGTGAGTTATTCCAATTCCTTTATTGTCCAGGACAATATGTTCACAATATCTTTAAAACAGAAATTAAACATTCCCATTTGATTTCAGGGATTAACATATTCTGTTAGTTTGTTCTTTATTGTCAATGTCAGGCTGGGGTTGTTTCCCTTGGAGCAAAGGAGGTTGAGGGGAGATTTGATAGAGGTGGACAAGATTCTGACAGGTTTAGATAAGGTGGACAAAGAAAAGCTGTTCCCATCAGCTGATGGGACAAGGACGAGGGGGACACAGATTGAAGGTTTGGGTCAGAGATGCAGGGGGGGATGTGAGGAAGAATATTTTGATGCAGTGAATGGTAATGACCTGGAACTCGCTGCCTACGAGGGTGGAGGAAGTGGAGACAATAAACAATTACAAAGGAAATGAGATGGGCATTTGGGGGGTTTCAAACAGAAATGCTGTCTAAATATCTCTGAACTTCCTCACACCCTGTCACTCTGTGATCCTTGTGAAATTTGAAACCAGGTATTCGCAACAAGACTCAAAGAGCATCAGCCCACTGGAGGCAAAGTTGTGAGACCGGCCAGTCCAGCAGAAAGAAACCCTCCGACCCTCCCCATTGACCAACTGTGAGAATGAACAAAATGCAGTCCTGGATGTAATTGAGAGCAGAAACAATAACAGCAGAATCCAACCCCTGGAATCACTCATGAACTTGTTGGTGTCTCAGCAGCAAGAATGAAACTCTGAATCCCTTCCCACACTGAGAGCAGGTAAATGGCCTCTCCCCAGTGTGAACTCGCTGGTGTCTCCACCAGCTGGATGACCGAGCAAATCCCTTCCCACACTGAGAGCAGGTGAATGGTTTCTCTCCAGTGTGAATTCGCTGGTGTGTCTGCAGATCGGATAACTGAGTGAATCCCTTCCCACACAGGGAGCAGGTGAATGGCCTCTCCCCAGTGTGAACTCGCTGGTGCCTCCGCAGGTTGGATGACTCACTAAATCCCTCCCCACACACAGAGCAGATGAATGGCTTCTCCCCAGTGTGACCTCGTTGGTGTCTCTGCAGGTTGGATGACTGAGTGAATCCCTCCCCACACTGATAGCAGATGAATGGCCTCTCCCCAGTGTGAATGCGCTGGTGTGTCTGCAGAGTAGATAACCGAGTGAATCCCTTCCCACACTGAGAGCAGGTGAACGGCCTCTCCCCACTGTGAACTCGCCGGTGTCTCTGCAGGCTGGATGACAGAGTGAATCCCTTCCCACACTGAGAGCAGATGAATGGCCTCTCCCCAGTGTGGCTGCGCCGATGAGCATCCAGCAGAGATGGGGATCTGTAACTCTTCCCACAGTCTACACATTTCCATGGTTTCTCCATGGTACAGGTGTCCTTGCCTCTGTCTTGTTTGGACAATCAGTTAAAGCCTCGTCCACACACAATATGAGTATAGTCTCTCCCCACTGTGAATGGTGTGATATTTATTCAGGCGGTGTAACTGGTTAAAGCCCTTTAGTCAGTGCACTGGAACACTCTCACTCGAGTGTGGCAGTGTGTTGCTGCTTTTCCAGTCACACATACATTTGAAATCTATTCAAATCGACAGATCAGACAATTATTTCTCCTGCTAGATTCAAAGGCCAATGATATTCAGATCCCAAGGAACATGACTCTGTCGGATCTAGACGTGACGGCTGAGATTTCGGTCTGTGACTCCTCTTTCAATATCCTGCAAAATGAGTTTGCAAAAGTCATCAGTGTCAGTACAGGATAGAAATTCAGAACAGACAATTCTAGTTTCTATGGAACATTCTTTCCTCTTTCATTCCCCAAAAGCTGTCAATCTCCATCCCACACACTCTCCCTCCATTCTCACTCTGCTGTATCTAATATTCACCCTCCCAATTCTCCTGAAGGTGCTGATTGAGGCTGATTGACAGATCCATGCTCACTGCTTCCTGTCCTGGACACAGAGACCATAACAAATAGGAGCTGCAGTCGGCCATTTGGCCCATCGAGCCTTTTAAACCATTCAATGAGATAATTCGTTTATCTACCTCAGCATCATTCTCCCCACACTAAACGCATATCCGTTGATACTTTCAATATCTAGAAACCAATCAATCTCTCCCCTGAAAATACTTGATGACTGAGGCTCCACTGTCCTCAACAGTTGAGAATTCCAAAGCTTCACCACATCCTTGAGTGAAGAAATCCCCCCACATCTGAGCTTTTGCTCCATCTTCTTGTCTGTTCCCCATAACCATTAATGCCCGTCAGTGAAAAATCAGTCCAACTCATCCTCGAATATATTCAATGATCCTCAGCCTCCACTGGTCCCTGTGGAAGACAAATCCAAAAGACTTACAACCCTCTGAGGGAAGAAATGTCTGGAAATATATAACGTAGCTACAGTTCCATATTACAAGTCTATGGATTCTATTTAAAAATGAAACTGGATGGGCACTTGAAGGAAACAAACTTTCAGGAGAATGGGGATACAGAGTGGGAATGGGACTGGAACGTTATGCAGAATGTCAGCATGGACTCGAGTTACCGAATGGACTCCTTCTGTGCTGTAATGACTCGATGACTGGAAATGTATAAGATAGCTACAGCATTATGTTACAAGACAAGAAATAACAGTAAATGCACTTTTTTACAGAAACATAAATAATATATCTAATCTGTACCATATAACAACACTAGGCATATCTCTGTCCTGTATCAATTTACTGTCCCCTTAAATGTCAGCCATCCCCTGGGGAAAGATGCCCTTTAATTGTGAACATTAGGAAAGAGACCATCCTTTTCGCCAGACAAATAAATGTGTCAAACTGAGGGAGCAAAGAATGTTTACCAGGCTGATTCAGGGAATCGCGGGACTGATATATGAGGAGAGACTGACGAAGTTAGGATTGTTTTCATTGGAGTTCAGATGAATGAGGGGGGATCTCACAGAGACTTATAAAATTCTAACAGGTCTAGACAGGATAGATGCAGGGAGGATGTTTCTGATGGTGGGGGAGTCCAGAACCGGGGGTCACAGTCTGAGGATTCAGGGTAGACCATTTAGGACGGAGGTGAGGATACATTGCTTCACCCAAAGAGTGGTGAGCCTCTGGAATTCATGACCGCAGGAAGAAATTGATGCCAAAACATTGAATGTATTCAAAAGCAGCTAGATATAGCACTTGGGGTGAATGGGATCAAAGGTTATGGGGAGAAAGCAGGATTAGACTATTGAGTTGGATGATCATCCATGATCTTAATGAATGGCAGAGCAGGCTCGAAGGGCCAAATGGCCTCCTGCTCCTATCTTCTCTGTTTCTCTTAAATTTCTTTAAGAGAGAGAGAGTCCTGGGCCAACCTTTCCTGAGTCTGCACTCTCCCTGGATTCACTTCCTTTCCCTTCAGTTGTTGCAAGTCTCCAATTTCCCCCAGAAAGAGAAAAGAAAGTGTTTTACTCACAGATGTTGGCCTCTTTTAGGTTGCAACAGGAGGAAGTTTGAGTCTGTCTGAAGCTCAATCTTCATTCACACAAAGCCCGCGCTCTGATTGGCTGGAGGACCAGGGTCCTTCCGGTCCTCCAAGTCTTCCCATTGGCCGGAGCTGGTGAGCGGAAGTGAATCAGATGTGCGCATGTGCGGGTTCTGGGGGAATGTGCGGGTGTGGGGCGGGGCCCGGGACAAAGCCGGCGCACTGACCATTGTCTGTCCGGGTCTTCCAGCCTTTCCCATTGGACAACAGCTCAGCGCGGCTGGAGGGCAAAGTGCCCCCCACCCCCACGTGGGGCTCCGCCCTTCAATGTCTGTCTGCGGGGGATTGACCAATGGGAACTCTGGAGGACCGGAAGTACTCGCGTCCTCCAGCCAATCAGAGCTTCCCCATTGTCTGAATGCGGAAGTGGACAATGAGCTTGTTCAGCTGTTCATTCCTGTTCAGCAAAGCGGCTGCTGCTCTCTGAATGAAGATTGAGCTTCAGACAGGCTCAAACTTCCTCCTGTCGTCAACATCTGTGAGTAAAACACTTTCTGTTCTCAGCCTTTCCATTTATTTTCTCATTCTGGGAGAAATTGTTGACTTGCAGCAACTGATCACGAGAAATAGAAGCAGGAGTGGCCACCAGGCCCTTGAAGCCTGTCCCGCCATTCAATCCGATCATGGCTGATTTATGCAGGTTTCAACTCCTTTCCTGTGCCATTTCCCCATAGCCCTCTATTCCCCGATCTATCAAATATTTATCCACCTCCACTTTAAATACTTCTAACGATCCAACCTCCACGACCCTTTGGGGCAGAGAATTCCAGAGCTTCATCATCCTCTGTGAGAAGAAATTTCTGCACACCTCAGTTTTAAATGACTGACCCTTTATTTTGTTTGAGACTCTCCCACTCGTGAAAATATCTCACCATCTACCCTGTCAAGCCCTCTCAGGATCTTATATGTTTCAATCACTCCTTTGTCTTCAAAACTTCAAGGAACACAGACCTTGACAATTTACTCCCTCGTGATAGGACAACCCTCCTATCCCAGGAATTAGTCTGGTGAATTTCCTTTGGACTCTGTCCAATATTAATATATCCTTGTTTAGATAAGGGGATCAAAACTGTATGCACTATTCCAGGTGAGGCATCACCAACACACTGTACAGTTGCAACAAAACCTCCTTGTTTTTAAACTCCAACCCCTTTGCAATAAAAGCCAAAATGCCATTTTCCTTCTTACCTCATGTGGGACCTGCCTGCTAGCTTTTTGTGATTCATGCACAAGAACACCAAGATCCCTCTGTACTTCACTCACCGGCAGCCTCTTTCCATTTAGACAATCTCCCTGTTGATTCCTCCTACTGAAATACATGACCTCACACTTCCCCACTTTAAACTCCATTTGCCAGGTTTAGAAGACAGAGGGGTGACTTTATTGCATCTTCCCCAACGCTCGACTTATCTTTCCCAGGCCCTATCCCTGTAGCCCTACATTTTTACCCCACTAATCCACCTAATCTACATCTATTGGGACACAAAGGGGCAATTTAGCACGGCCAATCAATCTAACCCGCACATCTTTGGACTGTGGGAAGAACCTGGAGAACTCAGAAATCCACACAGACATGGAGAGAATGCGCATACTCCACACAGATTGTCACCCAAGGCCGGGATTGAACCCGGGTCCCTGGCACTGTGAGGCAGCAGTGCTAACCACTGTGCTGCCGTGGAGCCCTTTTAAAATAAACTACAAGTACAGATTTCTCTCGATCTACTTATATCTTCTTATATCCTCAAACAAATCAAGCAAATTTGTCAAACATAATTTATCTTTCATAGAACCATGTTGACGAGGTTTGATTACATTCAGCTTTCCTCAATGATTAGCTATTTGCTCTTTGATTATTGACTCCAGCGTCTTGCCAATAATAGATATTAAATTAACTGGCCTATAGTTCCCTGCCTTCTGCCTTTCTCCCTTTTTGATCAAGGGAGTCACATTGGCTGATTGCCAATCTTCTGATACTCTCCCGGAATCTAGCAAGTTGCGAAAAATTTCAACAAAATTCTCCACTATCTCTTCAGCAACCTCCATTAAAAAGCTAGCGTGCAGTTCATTGGGTCCTGGTGACTTGTCCACCCTTAGCCACTGAAGGGAAAGGAAGTGAGTTCAGTCTATATAATCCATACATTTTTGGTCCAGTCATATATACATATATCTGTCTGGCAGCCTGCATGGAGATTTCCAGCTCTATGTGTCCAGGACAGGAAGCAGTGAGCATGGATCTGCCAATCAGCGCCTTCAGGAGAATTGGGAGGGTGAATATTAGATACAGCAGAGTGAGAATGGAGGGAGAATGTGTGGGGTGGAGATTTACAGCATTTGGGGAATGAGAGAGAAAAGAATGTTCCTTAGAAACTTGATTTGTCTGTTCGGAATTTCTATCCTGTGCTGACACTGATGACTTTTGTAAACTCCTTTTACAGGATATTAGAAGGTGAGAATTTACAGACAGAAATCTCAAACCAAACATCACATCAACATCTGACAGAATCACTCAATTCATCGGGACCTCAATATCACTGACCTTTGAATCTAGAAGGGGAAATGTTTCTCTGTTCTGTCAGCTTCTGAAGATTTTAAGTATCTGTGTGACTGGAAAAGCACCAAGACGCACTCACACCTAAGTAAGAGTGCTCCAGTGCACTGAGTGTGGAAAGAGCTTTAACCAGTAACACAGCTTGAAAATACATCGCAGCATTCACAGCGGGGAGAGATTGTACCCATGGTCTGTGTGAGATTTAACTGATTGTTTAAACTACAGAGTCACAAGGACCCGAACCATGGGGAAACCGTGGAAATGTGGGGACTGTGGGAAGGGATACATGTGCCCATCTCGGCTGGAAATTCATCGACGCAGTCACACTGGGGAGAGGCCCTTCAGCTGCTGTGTGTGTGGAAAGGGATTCACTCAGTCATCTGAACTGCAGACACACCAACTAGTTCACACTGGGGAGAGGCCATTCACCTGCTCTGTGTGTGGGAAGGGATTCACTCAGTCATCCAGCCTGCAGAAACACCAGCGAGTTCACACTGGGAAGAAGCCATTCACCTGCTGCGTGTGTGGAAAGAGATTGTCAGTTATCCAACCAGCAGAGACACCAGCGAGTTCACACTGGGGAGTGCCCATTCACTCAATTATCCACCCTGCAGAAACACCAGCGAGTTCACACCGGAGAGAGGCCGTTCACCTGCCCTCAGTGTGAGAAAGGATTCTCCAACTCTTCCAGCCTGCGGACACACCAGCGAGTTCACACTGGGGAGAGACCATTCACCAGCCCTCAGTGTGGGAAGGGATTTACTGCCTCATCCAGTCTGCAGACACACCAGCGAGTTCACACCGGAGAGAGGCCGTTCACCTGCCCGAAGTGTGAGAAGGGATTCACTAACTCATCCACCCTGCAGATACACCAGCGAGTTCACACTGGGGAGAGGCCGTTCACCTGCTCTGTGTGGGAAGGGATTCAAAGTTTCATCCCACCTGCTGAGACACCAACAAGTTCACGAGTGATTCCAGGGGTTGGATTCTGCTGTTATTGTTTCTGCTCTCAATTACATCCAGGACTACATTTTGTTCATTCTCACAGTTGGTCAATGGGGAGGGTCGGAGGGTTTCTTTCTGCTGGACTGGCCGGTCTCACAACTTTGCCTCCAGTGGCTGGTGCTCGGTAGTTAAGAGATATTTAGTCAGCATTTCTGTTTGAAAGCCCCCAATGCTCATCCAATTTCCTTTGTAATTGTTTATTGTCTCCAGTTCCTCCACCCTCATAGGCAGCGAGTTCCAGGTCATCACCATTCACAGCAGAAATCAAATAGGAATGTTTAATTTCTGTTTTAAAGATATTGTAAATATATTGTCCTGGCCAATAAAGAAATTGCAATAACTCACCTTGGGTGTGGGTTGAATGGAATATATCAATCTGGTATCCACCTACAGTCCAGTGAATGTCTGGAATGTGTAGCTGGAAATCCCTCCCTAACAGCACTGTGGGTGTACTTACACCTCAGGCATTGTAACAGTTCAGGAAGGCAGTGTTGGGGTTGACCATGGCCGAGGCAGCTACAGACAGCCACATATTCTGTTATGATTGAAGGACAGCAGATTGAATGTGAGGCTGGACTATTGATGCGCGTTATCACACACGAGGCTTGAGATGCTCAGGAAATAAAGGCTTTTATTTGCTGTAACAATGAAGCTACTAATTATATACACGATCCCAGACTGAGGGGTCCCAGACAGAGCAGAGACCTTTACACCTCTCCCAGGAGGCGGAGCCTGACTGGGATGTACCACAATAACTATAATACAAGGTGTAACAGCCCAACCCTAACCCCAACAGCAACAAGTAGAACAACCCATCCCTAACCCAACAGCAACATATGTACATACTTGTAGTACTGGCCAGACCCTGGCTCAGTACTATCTAGTGGGAACCAACGATGGTTCACCATATTCACCCCTCCTTTGAAGACAAAGGCCGGCGGGGTACAAAAAACAGAATAATTTGTCATCAGTCTATAAGTTCAGACGGTCAGGGGGACCGCACCGTCGTTGTGACCTCCTCAATACCGGCGATGACACCGGAGTCGGCACTCGCGGTGACGTTCTCCCCAAGGCGATGTCCAACTGTTCCTCCACAGTCTCACGGGCCGGTTGACCCCGAGGTGATGGTAATCCATGGAGTTCCGACACGCCCTGCAGTGGCGACCATCCTCTGGACTCAGGCAAGCTGAATGTCCATCATAGACTTGTCAAGTTCATGAGCGCCACTGCAGGCGGCTGAGATTGACGAGGATGACCACTGCTGGTCGTTCGCGGTCGGTGCCGACCAACATGGCCGCTCCCATAGGTCGCACGTGGGTGATGGCGCCAAACTCAGCGACCCCTGGTGGTCACACCTCTCCGACTCCGTCGACCGTAATGGCGTCGTCCTGGCCTCGCACGTGGACGAAACCCTCGACGATGCCGACGACGAAGAACCGGGCTCCGAGGAATCGCAGGCCGCACTGCTGTTCCGAGAAGCAGATTTAGATCGGCACACTTTCGAATAGTGCCCCTTCTTACCGCAGGCGGAGCACAACACAGCTCTAGCGGGACACCATTGCCGAGTATGCTTCGCTCCCCCACAGAAGTAACACCGCGGGCCGCCCGGAGCTGCTGCCGTCGTCTGGCCCGAGTGTGAGCACGCCATCACGCAGCTTTTTGAACCCGAGGGACGAGGAGGGATCAGCGACTGCTACTGCCACGTTGTCTCCACGTGGTCTTCAGGATACAATACTAGGCTTTTGGAGGCCGTCTCCAACATATCCGCTAGTTCTATTGCCTGGGTGAGGTCAAGATTACCTTTCTCCAGTAGTCTGAGTTGGATGTAAGATGATCCGACTCCCGCCACAAACGCATCTCGAGCGAGGTCGTTCATATTCTGATCCGCCGACACTGCTTTGCAGTTACAGCCGCTGGCTAGCTGTAGGAGCTCGTTCGCGTATTCTTCCGACGTTTCGCCGGACTGCCGTCGTCGAGTGGCTAAGAGGTAACGAGCGTGCATTTCGTTGGGCGGTTTAATATAACGCTTCTGAAGAAGCTCGAGGGCCTTTGTGTAGTCGGTGGCCACACGGATCGCGAGGTAGACGGTGTCGCTTACCCTCGCATGGAGGACCCGGAGTCTGTCATCATCTGTGGTGACCGCTGCGGAGGCTGCCAGGTAGTCCTCAAAACATTTCAACCAGTGGTCGAAGGTGTTAGAGGCGCCCGCCGCACGTGAATCCAGTGTAAGGCGTTCAGGCTTCAGTATCTGCTCCATACTCTCTATATCGGTTTTTTTTTCGACGAGAGTTTATTTACAGCAAATAAAATTGATGCGCGTTATCACACACGAGGCTTGAGATGCTCAGGAAATAAAGGCTTTTATTTGCTGTAACAATGAAGCTACTAATTATATACACGATCCCAGACTGAGGGGTCCCAGACAGAGCAGAGACCTTTATACCTCTCCCAGGAGGCGGAGCCCGACTGGGATGTACCACAATAACTATAATACAAGGTGTAACAACCCAACCCTAACCCCAACAGCAACAAGTAGAACAACCCATCCCTAACCCCAACAGCAACATATATACATACTTGTAGTACTGGCCAGACCCTGGCTCAGTACTATCTAGTGGGAACAAACGATGGTTCACCACAACTATCTTGCCACATTCCTGTGACTGCTCAGTTTCTGCAATCACGGACCATTAAAGCTGCTTAGCAGGGCCCCAACAGAGGACCTGGTGAGAATATTTACTCAGAATGAGTTAGAATTAAACTTATTCCAGGACCGGCTGGTGTTCAGCGGCTGAGATACCCGAATCTGTAAAAAGGGGGTCTGACCAATCAACAAATGATGATAGGTAGTTGGTTCAAAGCGTTCTCAGGCATTATTTAAATTATTTTATCATATATTTGTGACCTGATAGTTGGTGAAGTGACAGTATACTCCAAGTAGCACTGGATTGAAAAGCGGACCTCTGAGAGTAGATTCTAATGGTTATAATCCTACCCAAGCATGGCCAGCGAAAAACCAGAGCTCGAGTGGGGACCGGACAGGTCTCTTACCTGCCATTTGGAAACTAAGAACAAGAAACTTATCGATACAATGATAAGAGAATAGAGCCAACATTTTGCGTCTGGATTACACTTCAGAAGAGCTCTTATGAAAGGTCATCCATACTCGAAACATTGGCTCTATTCTCTCTCCACAGATGCTGTCAGACCTGTTGAGACTTTCCAGCATTTTCTGTTTTTGTTTCAGATTCCAGAATCCGCAGTATTTCACTTTTATGATAAAATGATTAGTTCTGATTGGAATCCCCACGACCCTCCCGCAAAACAGAGGGAGTGGTGGCAAAAGGAGAAAAAGGATAAGGATGATAAAGTCTGGGTTCTGATTCTCATGTAGAACTAACAAAACGAGTGAATCAGTTTATAAAGAACAGAAGTGACCCACCCCAAACAAAAACTGATCAAATTAAAATTATTCGGTTGAGGAAGAAAACAAAAAGAATAATAGATGAAGTTTAAAATTAAGATTGTTTTGTTGTTAGAGATTTTTTAAATTATGTAAAGTGATGTAATTGTGGGCCAAGTTTTTTCTGCTCACTCACCACCCCTTTAGGTTCTGTAGAAAAGTTCACCCTTTCAGCAGACAGTTCATTTGTTTTTAAATCGCCCGGAAACATATGTCTATTTTGCTTTATGATTGAGGATTTATGGGTAACAGTTAAATGTGGAAATTTTAAGCATAGCCACCAAGACCATATTCGCTTGCGGTGTGACCCCGAGTCAGGAAGTTTCAGAGTCAACAACTGTTACTGAGAACATGGCAGAGGGTCATGCTGCTGTGGATGTTCACCAGGAAATGGTTCCAGCTTTGCCAGTTGACTCTGCTGTGGGAGTGGAAGAGGAATGTTCATGTACAGATTCTCAAACTACCTCTTCACCTCCCATTCCAGAAACACCATGACAAGATTTACCAGTGGTATTGTACAGGTCGCAATGCAACCACAAAGCTCCTGACAGACTTCCGTACTGTTAAAGACATTACTTTGTTGTATTTCTGTCCTGATGGGGGATTGAAATTTAAGGGGAGAAGAAGTGTTACAGAGTGTTCTTCTCAACCTCTCTCCCTTCTGAGCACGTGCGGGCTTTGGGCGGGCTTTCAGTCTGCAAGTCCAGGCTGGTTCCAATGCTCCTGTTTCCTTTTGTTTGCCAATGATTTTTAAACTTTGTTATTTATTTATATGAAGAACATCCTGCTTTTAACAATGATTTGACTACCTTATTTGTGGACTGAAGTTCCCACAATTGTAAAGCAGGAGATTAGTTAAATGGACAGCCTGAATTGAGAGACAATTAAAGAATAAATGATTCATTAATACAGATGTTAGGCTGGAAATGTAAATTTGAACACAAAAGTTTATAACGTTTAGAATTATAAACATATAAAGAATGGTTAAAATGCTGTGGGGATTATAAGATGTTCCCTTTGGAGGCCAACAGAACAGAAAAAAACAGGTAACAAGATGTGTTGGGGCGACAAGGTGCCACAGTGGTTCACACTGCTGCCTCACAGCGCCAGGGACCTGGGTTCGATTCCCGGCTTGGGTGACTGTGCAGAGTCTGCAACTTCTCCCAATGTCTGCATGGGTTTCCTCCGGGTGCTCCAGTTTGTTCCCATCGTCCAAAAGACGTGCGGGTTAGGTGGATTGGCTATGCTAAATTCTCCCTCAGTGTACCCGAACAGATGTCGGAGTGTTGCGACGAGGGGGATTTTCCCAGTAACTTCATTGCAGTGTTAATGTCAGCCTACTTGTGACACTAATAAATAAACTTTAAAACATTGTTAACTTTGAGTGGAGGGAATGAATCAGCTCCTGTTCAAGATGTCTCAACATTGAATGACTGATGTTAACCAATCATTGGTCAACACTCAGGCTCCCCCAAGTTAAGAGATATCGTTTGAGAGAAAGAATTGTCTTAAAATTCAGACAATGTGCAACTCGCTAAAAACCAAACCAGTTTCATTCTTGACAAGTTATAGACCAATTGGCTAATTCCCAACAATTGGCTGAGCTGGGCTTTCTACATTTTGAAAGTATAAAAAAGGGGATTCAAGAAACCAATTTGGCAAAAGTTTTTAAAAGTTCAAGGTGTTTTTAAGTTTATTTATTAGTGTCACACATCGGCTTACATTCACACTGCAATGAAGTTACTCTGAAAATCCCCTAGTCGCCACACTGGTGCCTGTTCGGGTAAACTGAGGGAGAATTTAGCGTGCTCAATGTACCGAGCCAGCAAGTCCTTTGGACTTTGGGAGAAAACCCACACAGACAGGGGGAGAATGTGCAGACTCTGCACAGACAGTGACCCAAGGCGGAACTCAAACCCGGGTCTCTGGCACTGTGAGGCACAGTGAGAAGTCTCATAACACCAGGTTAAAGTCCAACAGGTTTATTTGGTAGCAAATACCATAAGCTTTCGGAGCACAGCTCCTTCGTCAGATGGAGTGAATATCTGTTCTCAAACAGTGCAAACAGACACAGAAATCAAATTACAGAATACTGATTAGAATGCAAATCTCTACAGCCAGCCAGGTCTTAAAGGTACAGACAATGTGGGTGGAGGGAGCATTCAACACAGGTTAAAGAGATGTGTATTGTCTCCAGACAGAACAGCTAGTGAGATTCTACAAGACCAGGAGGCAAGCTATGGGGGTTACTGATAATGTGACATAAATCCAACATCCTGGTTTAGGCCGTCCTCGTGTGCGGAACTTGGCTATCAGTTTCTGCTCAGCGACTCTGCGCTGTCGTGTGTCGTGAAGGCGGCCTTGGAGAACGCTTACCTGAAGATCCAAGGCTGAATGCCCGTGACTGCTGAAGACTGTGAGGCAGCAGTGCGAACCACTGTGTCCTACAGAGAGGTGTTGGGAGCTGTTGATTTTACAAGTTATCCGTGTTTTCAGAGCCACCACTTCATGTCCTGGTCTGAGAGGGATGGAGAGAAGTTAAAGTTAAGCTTTCTCCTTTACTGTTGATCGATACTTTGCTTTTTTATCTTTCTGACTTGTTACATTTTTAATGGTGAATAAACTTTCTGAATTCACCATTTAAAGTGTTCTTTCTTGCCATATGGTTGAGTCACTGGAACCTGGGTGAGTTATGATTAGGGAGGTTGTTGTAAACAAGTGAACCCATAAATCTTAGTTCAAACAAATCAAAATTCTTACATATGGAATGCAATCCTTTATTCTGAGAGAAATTAAACATTGAAGTAAAGATGTTCTGCTTCAGTTATACAGGGCGTTGCTGAAACTGCATCTTGAATTGTGGCTGCAGTTTTTGTCTCCTATTAAACAAAGGATTGTAGAATCCCTACAGTACAGACAGAGGCCGTTCTGTCCATCGAGTCTGTACCAAACACCATCCCATCCAGGCCCTATTCCCATAACCACATGCATTTAGTCCAGCCAGTCCGCCTGACACTAAAGGTCAATTTAGCACGGCCAAATCAACCTAACCCACACATCTTTGGACTATGGGAGGAAACCGGCGCACCCGGAGGAAACCCACGCAGACACGGGGAGAATGTGCAAACTCCACACAGACAGTGACCCGGGCTGGAATTGAACCTGGGTCCCTGGCGTTGTGAGGCAGCAGTGCTAACCACTGTGCTGTCCCATTTTATAAATACCATGGAAGCAGTTCAGAGGAGATTTACCAGATTGATTCCCAATCCAGTAGTGTGAAATATTAACTCTGTTTCTCTCTCCATAAATGTTGCATTTTTGCAGTCCTGTCTGTATTTATTTCAGATCAACCTGTAGTGGTAGGAAAAACACTATTTACTATTCAGGATAAATAAATGTCCTTCATCAGCTTTTGTGGATCATTTCAGTGGAAATGTGCTCTCCCAGGTTCAAAGAGCATCAGCCCACTGGAAACAAAGTTGTGAGACCGGCCAGTCCAGCAGAAAGAAACCGTCCGACCCTCCCACTTCACCAACTGTCAGAACGAACATGGTTCAGTCCTGGATGTGATTAACAGCAGCAATACCAGCAGAATCCAACCCCTGTCATCACTTGTGAACTCGTTGGTGTCTCCGCAGGCTGGATGACTGAGTGAATCCCTTCCCACACACACAGCAGGTGAACGGTCTCTCCCCAGTGTGAACTCGCTGGTGTTCCTGAAGGTTGGATGATGTTCTAAATCTCTTTGTGCAGTGAGAGCAACTGAACGGTCTCTCCTCAGTGTGAATGCGCTGGTGGATAACCAGATCCCGAGAACTTTTGAAACCACTGCCACAGTCAGAGCATTTAAAGGGTCTCTCCTGGGTGTGAGTGAGATTGTGACTCAGCAGGCTGGATGAATGAGTGAATCCCTTCCCACACACAGAGCAGGTGAACGGTCTCTCCCTGGTGTGAATTCGCTGGTGCTCCCGCAGGTGGGATGATGTTCTAAATGTCTTTGTGCAGTGAGAGCAGCTGAACGGTCTCTCCCCAGTGTGAATGCGCTGGTGGATCATCAGTTCCCGAGAGCTTTTGAAACTACTTCCACAGTCAGAGCATTTAAAGGGTTTCTCATTACTGTGAGTGACTTTGTGTTTTGACAGATTGGATGACTGCATAAATCCTTTCCCACACACCAAGCAGGTGAATGGTCTCTCTCCAGTGTGAACGCGCTGGTGTCTCTGCAGATCGGGTAAATGAGCGAATCCGTTCCCACACTCAAAGCAGATGAATGCTCTTTCTCCAGTGTGAACCAGTCGATGTCGCTGCAGATGATATAACCGAGTGAATCCCTTCCCACACACAGAACAGGTGTACGGCTTCTCTCCAGTGTGAATACGTCGATGAATTTGCAGCTCAGAGGGGGTTTTGCAACCCTTCCCACAGTCCCCACATTTCCACAGTTTCTCCATGTTGCAGGTGTCCTTGTGTTGCTCCAGGTTTGACCATCAGTTGAAGTCTCACACAGAACAAGATTATAGTGCCCTGCTGTGATGGTGCAATATTTTTTCAGGCTGTGTAACTGGGAGGCTCTTTCCACAGTCACTGCATGGGAAAATCTCAGTTGATTGTGTGTGTGTGTGTGTGTGTGTGTGAGTCCTGTTCCAGTCACAATGATGCTTAAAGGCTGCGAAAGCCGACAGAACAGAGAAACATTTCTCCTTCTGGATTCAAAGACCGAAGATATTCAGGTCCCGATGAATTGAGTGACTCTGTCAGATGTTGATGTGATGTTTGGTTTGAGATTTCTGTCTGTAAAATCCTCAACTTCTGATGTCCTGTAAAAGGAGTTTACAAAGGTTATCACTGTCAGTACAGGATAGAAATTCAGAACAGACAATTCTAGTTTCTATGGAACATTATTTCCTCTCTCATTCCCCAAGAGCTGCAAATCTCCACCTCACACACTCTCCCTCCATTCTCACTCTGCTGTATCTAATATTCACCCTCCCAATTCTCCTGTCGGTGCTGATTGATAGATCTATGCTCACTGCTTCCTGTCCTGGACACAGAGAGCTGGAAATCTCCATGCAGGCTGTCAGACAGATATATGTCTATCTGACTGGACTAACAATGTGTGGAACATACCGACTGGATTCACTTCCTTTCCCTTCAGTTGCTGCAACTCCCCAATTTCCCCCAGAATGAGAAAAGAAATGGAAAGGGGGAGAAAAGAAAGTGTTTTACTCACAGATGTTGGCCTCTTTTAAGGTCAAACCAAATAAACAAACTCAAGTTAAATCAGGACAAAGTAAAAGGGGCAGCTCCCCAAAAGGAGGGGGAGCAGCCCGAAAAAAAATCAAAGTACAAAGGAAACTTAAAAATATCAAATCATAATGTGATTATTAGGGTCGATAACACACCCCAACCCCTGCAGTGCCCAACGGGGGCGGAAGGCGTCAACCGCGCCCATGGACATCGCATGTTCCCTCTCCAGGGACACCTGGCCGCGAACGTAGCCACGGTAGAGGGGCAGACAGTCAGGATGGACGGTCCCCTCGATCGTCTGCTGCCTGGACCTATAAATGGCGTGCTTCGCCAGGCCCAGGAGCAGGTTCACGAGGAGGTCACCATCCCGACCCGCCCCTCTCTGCGTGGGTTTCCTCCGGGTGCTCCGGTTTCCTCCCACAGTCCGAAGATGTGCGGGTTAGGTCGATTGGCTATGCTAAATAAATTGCCCCTTAGTATCCTGGGATGCGTAGATTAGAGGGATTAGCGGGTAAAATATGTAGGGATATGGGGGTAGGGCCTGGGTGGGATTGTGGTCGGTGCAGACTCGATGGGTCGAATGGCCTCTTTCTGTGCTGTAGGGTTTCTATGATTCTATTGTCCCTCTGAAGACAGAGGTTCTGAACCAGCCCCTGAAACCACGCCCATTGTGACCCGCCACCGACAGCAGCGCATGCGCTCTCCTTCCCCGCTGAAACAAGATGGCGGCCGATAACCGGGGCCTGTTGCCGGGATAAAAGCCTGGGAGCTGTAAACCCGGGACCTGCAGGGTCTTATTCGGGCCGTGCGGCCTACAGCGGATGTTTGTGAAGCCAGAGCTCCCTCCCTACCCCGGCTCCATTTCTCCCGCAGCCCCACCGACTCACCTGCTGAAAAAAGCATCTCCCGCATTCATCGGGCTCTGGGCAAAGTGGCACTGCGCACGCTCCAGATATAGCACCGCGCCTGCGCAATAGGCTCCTGTGGAATGAATAGGACACTTTCACACCCGCAGGGCCACCTGGGAATTAAAGACGTCATTGTCAATCAAAGACAATAATAGAAAATTATCTTGTGCAATTAAGATCAATTAATTTTTAAAAATGCATTCCTCGGAATTTGTGCGCTGCCATTCTCTATTTCTAAAATTGATTTAAACCAGTGCTCTCCTATGGGAATACCCTGAATTTTAAAAACTTTTCCCACTGGTTTCCTCTCCTCTCTCTGCTCTCCTGAAGGTGCTCACACTGGTTGGGGAAATCCCACAGAGCCTGGTTTCTTTCACTTTCTTTCTCCTGATGCTGAATATTCTGTTTTATGGAATGATACATCACAGATGGAAACCACTTGGCTCATCCTGCCCAGTCGGGCTGTCTTTAAGATCTGTCCAATTAATCCCACAGCCCCGCTGGCAGAGTGAGAACAACATCTATTTATACTGCAGCAATGCAGGAGGTGAATGGAAAATGTTTTCCAGTTGCATACCTCTCAGACACACTCACCCCTAGAAAGATAAATTGGCCTGTGTACTAAGAACAAAGAAAATTGCAGCACAGGAACAGGCCCTTCAGCCCTCCAAGCCTGCACCAACCATACTGCCCGACTTAACTAAAACCCACGACCCTTCCAGGGACCATATCCCTCTATTCCCATCTCATTCATGTACTTGTCAAGACGCCGCTTAAAAGTCAAGACCGTATCTGCTTCCACTACCTCCCCCGGCAATGAATACCAGGCACCCACCACTCTCTGTGTAAAACATCTGCCTCGTACATCTCTTTTAAACTTTACCCCTCGCACCTTAAACCTATTCCCCCCCGTAATTGACTCTTCCACCCCGGGAAAAAGCTTCTGACTATCCACTCTTTCCATGCCTCTCATAATCTTGTAGACTTCTATCAGGTCTCCCCTCAACTTCCATCGCTCAAGTGAGAACAAACCAAGTTTCTCCAACCTCTCCTCATAGCTAATGCCCTCCATACCAGGCAACATCCTGGTAAATCTTTTCTGGACCCTCTCCAAAGCCTCCACATCCTTCTGGTATTGTGGCGAACAGAATTGAACACTATTTTCCAAGTGCGGCCTAACTTAGGTTCTATAAAGCCGCAACATGAATTGCCAATTTTTAAACTCAATGCCCCAGCCGATGAAAGTAAGCATGCCGTATACCTTCTTGACGACCTTCTCCACCTGCATTGTCACTTTCAGTGACCTGTGTACCTGTACACCCAGGTCCCTTTGCCTATCAATATTGTTAAAGGTTCTGCCATTTACTGTATATTTCCTATCTGTATTAGACCTTCCAAACTGCATTACCTCACATTTGTCCGGATTAAACTCCATCTGCCATCTCTCCACCCAAGTCTCCAACTGGTCTGTATCCTGCTGTATCCTCTGATGGTCCTCATCACTATCCGCAAATCCACCAACCTTTGTGTCGTCCGCAAACTTACCTATCAATCCAGTTACATTTTCCTCCAAATCATTTATATATATTATATAAATCCTGTGTGAATTCGCTGTTGTGTCCAAAGACTGGATGGCCCAGCAAAATCCTTCCCACACAAGGAGCAGGTGAACAATCTCTCCCCAGTGTGAACTCGCTGATGTGCACTGAGGTTGGATGAACATGAGAACCCCTTTCCACAGGTGGAGCAGCTGAACGGCCTCTCCTCAGTGTGAATTTGCTGGTGTAGCAGCAGGTGGGATGAGATAGTGAATCCTTTCCCAAACACAGAACAGATGGCCTCTCTCCAGTGTGACTGTGTCTATGGTTTTCCAGCAAGTACAGATAATTGAATCCTTTATCACAATCATCACATTTCCATGGTTTCTCCATTTTCCCAGCCCCAATGTGACCGTGTCGATGGGTTTCCAACCGGGATGGATAACTGAATCCTTTACCACAATCCTCACATTTCCACGGTTTGTCCATGGTGCTGGTATCCTTCTGTCTCTCCAGGTTGGATGATTAGTTGAAGCCTCATCCACATACAGACCATGGTGTGATGTTTTTCAGGCTATGTAACTGGTTAAAGCTCTATCCACAGTCAGTTCACTGGAGCACTCTCACTTGGGTGTATGTGTGTGTCTCAGTTCTTTTTCTGTCACATTGAATTTTGACATTTTCTTCCACTGACAAAACAGGGAACGAACTATCCCTCCACTGTCAAAAGCAATCATATTTAGGTCATGATGAATCGAATGGCTCTGTCAGACTTTGATGTGAAGTTTAGTTTGAGTTTCCTGTCTGTGAATCTTCCTCTTCTAGTTCCCTGCACAAAGAGTTTTAAAAAACTGCTTCAGAACAGACAATTTCAGTTTCCATGAAACATTTCTCTGTCTCATTTATCTTGAGCTGTCATCCCCATCCCACACACTCTCTCTTGTCCCTGAGCTGAAATCAAACTCCTTGCCCCATCTCCACTCTGAGCTCAGCTCCCTCTCCCTCCAGCTGGATTCAGTCCTGCAGGCCATGTGCAGATTGAGAGTACAATCAAGGAGTCAATTATTTTACTTCCAAGTCAGGGGACGTGCAGCCCCACTGACTCTGTTGTTACCACAATAGGCACACGTGCTCTGCTCACCAATGAAACACCACGATGACCATTAACATGGGCCTGTTCCTTGGAAAAGCTCCATTTTATTTGTGCCACAACAGCAGCGGAATTACCTCCTGCACAGGCACAAAGGTATCATCAGTCACAGAAAATAATTGCAGCTGGCGTCTCAAACCTCATTTTACCATTTGCTCCCAGACATTCTCAATTCAATTTTGAAATGCAAACTGAAATCTGGCAAAGTGGGTAAATTAAACACATTTTAATGGTCATTTTCAGAATGACTATTCCCAAGAATTAATTCCTAAATCAGTAAATTAAAATTCTCATCAGCAATGTAGGCAGCACAGTGGTTAGCACTGCTGCCTCACAGCTCCAGGGACCTGGGTTCGATTCCCAACTTGGGTCACTGTCTGTGTGGAGTCTGCCCGTTCTCCCCATGTCTGCGTGGGTTTTCTCCAGATGCTCCGGTTTCTTCCCATTGTCCAAAGATATGCCAGTTAGGTGCATTGGCTATGCTAAATTGCCCCTTAGTGTCCTGGGATGAGTAGGTTCGAGGGATTAGCAGGTTACATATGTGCGGTTATGGGAATAGGGCTCAGGTGGGAATGTTGTCGGTGCAGACTCAATGGGCCGAATAACCTCCTTCAGCACTGTAGGGATTCTATGAAATACTTTGGGAGAATTGCTATTTCAATGGGCATTTTCACAAATGCGATAAAATGATTTTTCAAAACAAATTAATATTTTAATGATTAATAAATAAAAAGTATTTCATAAAACAACCACCCAGTGTGGGGTTCAGGATTCTAATTCAGGGTTTCTGAGCTCCAGGAACCACGAACTGAACCAGCCGGGAATTGTCTCCACAAAACGTCCCCAACTCCCTCCCGGGAAAAAGCTGCAAACCCGGGAGCTGCAGCTTCTTATTGGGGGTGTTGGAGCCTCCAGCGGGTGTTTGTGAATCCTCCCCACCCACCTCCCAGGGTTTCCTTCCTTCCCAGAGATCAGAGTCCTCATTGATTTGAGGCCAAAGTGTAACCTCTTATTTATTGTCCCCCTCCCCCATCCTCTGATGTGAACCATCCTCCAGTGGCTGAGCCAGGATGGGGCCGTTAACCTGGGCCTGTTCCCGGGAGGGAGGGAGGGAGAAGCCCCGCAGCTGCAAACCAGGGAGCTGACAATGATTCTGAAGGGTTTGCGGATCCACAAAGTGTTTCCAAATCCTCCCAGCCACCGCCTAACGCTGACTCCGCTTCTCCGGGACAAACAAGCGCCAAGGACAGCAATGACACTGCGCATGCTCCACATCACAATGCCCGGGGACTGATTGATGGCAACTCCGGACCAATAGGATGAGGGGGCGGGGCTGGAGGACCGAGCGGGAGCGGCTGGTCCTCCAACCAATCGGAGTGAATGAGGGGCGGGAACTGAAGCATGCGCAGTGCGGGTAATGGCGACGGACGGTTTAGAAAATTGAACAACACCAACTATCTCCCTCTGTTAAGACCCGGGAATGAAGCCCAGCAGGACCCGAGAATGAAGTCCAGCAGGACCCGAGGACTCATCAGCCCACAGCTCCAACAGTTTGCTGAGGACCACTTCCCTGGGAATTGTGCTTTTTCAGAGTTCATCCCACACTTCTGTTTTCTGATTTCCAGCTGTTTCTGAGTTTTAACTGTATCTCTATTGTGAACACCGAGGCAAAATACTTGTTCAATTCATCTCCCAGCTCCTTATTTTTCATCATCAATTCCTGGACTCACTTTCTATTAGACAGTTAAGAAACGAGGTGGAGCAAGTGACTGAAGTGTCAGTCAGGGAGCACTATTGGGAGCACCAATAGTTTCAAAATAGTTCTGGAAAAAGATAGGACAGGTTCACAGGTCAAGGCCCTAAACTGGAGCAGGGCCACTTTTGTGGGCATTAGGCAGGATCGAGCAGATGTCGATTCGGTGAGTTTGTTTGAAAGGAAAGGAATGACTGGCAAATGGGAGGTTTTAAAAGTGTGATATCAAGAGTCCAGGGGCAGTATATTCCTGTGAAGGTGAAGGGAAATAATGGTAAATTTAGGGATCTCTGGCAGACAAGGGACATTGAGGCTCTGGTCAGGTAAAAGAAGGAAGCATACATTGGGTTTCGGCAATCAGGGACAAGTGAATCACTCTGACTATAAAAAGTGTAAGAAAATACTGAGGAGGGAAATCAGGAGGACAAAAAGTGGGTCTGATATGGATCTGGCAGGTAAGATTAAAGAAAATTCCAAGAGGTTCTCTAGCTATATTAAGAGTAAAAGGGTGGCTAGAGAGAGAATAGATCCCCTTAAAAATCAGTATGGCCATCTGTGTGTGGAGCCACAGGAGATGGGTGAGATTTTTAATGAATACTTCTCCTCTGTGTTTACTGTGGAGAGCACCATGGGTGCTAAAGAAATAAGGGAAACAAGTGATGATGTCTTGGGCACACGCATGTTACTTGGGAGGAGGTATCTGCAGCCTTATAAAAGCAAATTACTGCGGATGCTGGAATCTGAAACCAAGAGAGAAAATGCTGGAAAATCTCAGCAGTTCTAGCAGCATTTGTAAGGAGAGAAAAGAGTTGATGTTTCTTGTCGAGATGACCCTTTGTCAAAGCTCTGAAACATCAGTTCTTTTCTCTCCAGATGCTGCCAGACCTGCTGAGAATGGGGAGAGAGTGTGTGGGATGGAGATTTCCAGCTTTTGGGGAATGAGAGAGGAAAGAATGTTCCATAGAAATTGTCTGTTCTGAATTTCTATCCTGCACTGACACTGATGACTTTTGGAAACTCATTTTACAGGATCTTGAGGAATCACAGGCCGAAATCTCAAACATCACGTCTAGACGTGACAGAGTCATATCCCTTGGGATCTCAATATCATCGAACTTTGAATCCAGGAGGAGAAATGATTGTCCAGTCTGTCGATTTGAAAAGATTTGAAATGTCAGTGTGAGTGAAAAAGCATCAACACTCTGCCACACTTGAGTGAGAGTGTTCCACTGCACTGACTAAAGAGCTTTAACCAGTTACACAGTCTGAATAAATATCACACCATTCACAGCGGGTCGAGACTGTAATCTTGTTCTGTGTGTGGACGAAGTTTCAACTAATTGTCCACCCAAGAGAGAGGCAAGGACACCTGCACCATGGAGAAACCATGGAAATGTGTGGACTGTGGGAAGGGATACAGAGCCCCATCAGAGCTGGAAGTTCATCGGCGCAGCCACACTGGGGAGAGGCCATTCACCTGCTCTCAGTGTGAGAAGGGATTTAATCAGTTATCCAGCTTACGGACACACCAGCGAGTTCACACTGGGGAGAGGCCATTCACCTGCTGTCAGTGTGGGAAGGGATTTACTCGGTTATCCCACCTGCGGACACACCAGCGAGTTCACACTGGGGAGAGGCCATTCACCTGCTCTCAGTGTGGGAAGGGATTCACTCAGTTATCCAGTCTGCAGACACACCAGCGAGTTCACACTGGGGAGAGGCCGTTCACCTGCTCTCAGTGTGGGAAGGGATTCATTGAGTTATCCAGCCTGCAGAAACACCAGCGAGTTCACACTGGAGAGAGGCCGTTCATCTGCTCTCAGTGTGGGAAGGGATTCACTCAGTTATCCAGCCTGCAGACACACCAGCGAGTTCACACTGGGGAGAGGCCATTCACCTGCTCTCAGTGTGGGGAGGGATTCACTTGGTCATCCAACCTGCAGTCACACCAGCGAGTTCACACTGGGGAGAGACCATTTACCTGCTCTCAATGTGGGGAGGGATTCACTCGATCATCCCACCTGCAGAGACACCAGCGAGTTCACACTGGGGAGAGACCGTTCACCTGCTCTCAGTGTGGGAAGGGATTCATTCGGTCATCCCACCTGAGGATACACCAGCGAGTCCACACTGGGGAGAGACCATTCATCTGCTCTCAGTGTGGGAAGGGATTCACAAACTCATCTGACCTACAGACACACCAGCGAGTTCACACTGGGGAGAGGCCGTTCACCTGCTCTCAGTGTGGGAAGGGATTCAGAGTTTCATCCCAGCTGCTGAGACATCAACAAGTTCACGAGTGATTCCCGGGGTAGGATTCTGCTGTTATTGTTTCTGCTCTCAGTTGCATCCAGGACTGCATTTTGTTCATTCTCACAGTTGGTCAATGGGAAGGGTCAGAGGGTTTCTTTGTGCTGGACTGGCTGGTCTCAGCCTCCAGTGGGCTGATGCTCTTTGAGTCTTTTTGTGAATACCTGGTTTCAAATGTCACAAGGATCACAGAGTGACAAGGTGTGAGGAAGTTTCGAGATATTTAGTCAGAAGAAAACAGAGGTTGGCAGTGCAAAGGTACATTTCTGAATGGAGGGCTGTGACAAGTGACGTTCCTCAGGGATCAGTGCTGGGACTTTTGATGTTTGTAATATATATAAATGATTTGGAGGAAAATGTAACTGGTTTGATTGGTAAGTTTGTGGACGGCACAAAGGTTGGTGGAATTGCGGATAGCGATGGGGACCGGCAGAGGATACAGCAGGATATAGATCAGTTGGAGACTTGGGCGAAGAGATGGCAGATGAAGTTTAATCTGGATAAATGTGAGGTAATGCATTTTGGAAGGTCTAATACAGATGGGAAATATACAGTAAATGGCAGAACCCTTCAGAGTATTGATAGGCAGAGGGATCTGGGTGTACAGGTACACAGGTCATTGAAAGTGGCAATGCAGGTGGGGAAGATAGTCAAGAAGGCATACGGCATGCTTGCCTTCATCGGCCGGGGCATTGAGTTTAAAAATTGGCAAGTCATGTTGCAGCTTTATAGAACCTAAGTTAAACCGCACTTGGAATCTAGTGTTCAATTCTGGTCACCACACTACCAGAAGGATGTGGAGCTTTGGAGAGGGTACGGAAAATATTTACCAGGATGTTGCCTGGTGTGGAGGGCATTAGCTATGAGGAGAAGTTGGAGAAACTTGGTTTGTCCTCACTGGAACGACGGAGGTTGAGGAGGGCAACCTGATAGAAGTCTACAAGATTATGAGGGGCATGGACAGAGTGGATAATCAGAAGCTTTTTCCCACGGTGGAAGAGTCAGTTACCAGGGGCATAGGTTTAAGGTGTGAGGGGCAAGGTTTAAAGGAGATGTACGAGGCAGGTTTTTTACACAGAAGGTGGTGGGTGCCTGGAACTCGTTGCCGGGGAAGGTAGTGGAAGCAGATACGATAGTGACTTTAAGATGTGTCTTGACATTGCTCCACCAATGACCCTCCCCCCATCATAAAGTCGAAAGCGGAGCTGTTCATTGATAACTGCAGTACTCATGGCTGAGAATGATACCAGGGATGAGGATTTTGTTTTATTCTTTCAGGGGATGTGAATGTGACTGGCAAGGCCAACATTCATTGCGCATCACTGATTGCTCTTGTAAAGAAAATGAGCCACTTTCTTGAATCGCTGCAATCCATCTGGTGTAGGTATACCCACAACGCTGTTAGGGAGTTCCAGGAATTTGATGCAGTGACAGAGAAGGAATGGTGATTGATTTTCAAGTCAGAATGGTATGTGATGTGGAGTACAATTTACAGATGGTGGCATTCCCATACGCTGGCTGCACTTGTTTTTCAAGTGGTAGAAGTTAGGGTTTGGAACATTGAAGAAGGGAAAGGGTTAATGTTTTTTGTACTCAATGTATTTTGTGCCTAAAAGGTTGAACTTTGTACCTGGAATGTATCCCAAACATAGCCCTTCCTTGTGGCGTGCCTCCTTTTTGTTTATATTGCTCCTGGTAGTAATACAAGCCATTTGTTCATGTCTTTCATCTTTTACTTTTCGTATAAGCCATTTGTTCACGGTTCCCTCGCTTGTTTATATCATTCTGATAAAACAGACAGTTAAATATAGATAGAACATAGAACATAGAACATAGAAAGTCACAGCACAAACAGGCCCTTCGGCCCACAAGTTGCGCCGATCACATCCCCACCTCTAGGCCTATCTATAGCCCTCAATCCCATTAAATCCCATGTACTCATCCAGAAGTCTCTTAAAAGACCCCAACGAGTTTGCCTCCACCACCACCGACGTCAGCCGATTCCACTCACCCACCACCCTCTGAGTGAAAAACTTACCCCTGACATCCCCCCTGTACCTACCCCCCAGCACCTTAAACCTGTGTCCTCTCGTAGCAACCATTTCAGCCCTTGGAAATAGCCTCTGAGAGTCCACCCTATCCAGACCCCTCAACATCTTGTAAACCTCTATCAGGTCACCTCTCATCCTTCGTCTCTCCAGGGAGAAGAGACCAAGCTCCCTCAACCTATCCTCATGATGTTAGGGGATAAGTCTTTCTTTCTCGTAGGCTTGTGTATGATTTAAACAAAGGAAGCAAATGGTAGAGTGTGAGAATGGCCGTTTGAAGGAGGACTCCCACTGGGACAGTTGCACTCAGTCACTTCAAAGGAAACGCTGCGGGAAGAGCAGGGGACCAGAGGTGACACCTTGGCTTCGACTACCAGGAGAATTGTGCTTTATGACCCAAGGATACCAGATGGTCTCTAACCATGATCCAGAGACTATCAGAAGCTGTTAAAGGAACTATAATTTATGATCAAGGACTGTTAACTGGACTTTGCTTCATGACTTGTATTGGGAACCCTGATGTATAAATATCCATGCTTCTTGTGTTCAGAGAGAACTTTGGCTTCCGCTTTCAAGGGGTCAAGTTCTCCCATAAGCTTATGAGAATAAAGCATGACTGTATTTTGACTCATACCAGCCTATAGAGGTATATTTTCCGACTTCAAACATGCTGTGAAAACAGCCTTGGTGATTTCTTGCAGTGCATCTAATATGTGGGATACACTGCCACCATTGTGGGCTAATGGTGGAGAGTGAATGTTTAAGGTGGTATTTGAGATGCTGATCAGGCGGGCTACTTTGTCCTGGATAGGATCTACAAAATTGTTGCAGATACACTCATCCAGGTAGGGAATATTCCACCTTACTCCTGATTTATACCTTGTGAATCATGGCAAGCCTTTGGGGAGTCATTAAGTGAGTAACCTGCCACAAAACTCCCAACCTCTGATCTGCTCTTGTAACCACAGTATTTAAATGACTGGTCAATGGTAACCCCAAAGTTATTGCTGGTGGGACATTCACTGATGGTAATGCCATTGAATATCAAGGGAGGATGGTTAGATTTTCTTGCTGGAAATAGATATTTCCTGATAATTATGTGGTGTCAGTATGAATTGACAATCAGCTCCAACCTGAATGTTGTCCTGGTCCTGCGCTGCATGCGGGCAGCTTCAGTATTCAGAGTTGTGAATGGTAATATACACTGCAATCATCAGTGAACATCCCTGTTTCCGACCCTACGGTGGGGAGACGGTAATTAATGAAGCCGCTGAAAATGATTAGGCCCAGGAGACATGAGGAACAACAAAATATATTTATATAGCGCCTTGAAATAATAAAACATCCAGGGAGCATTGTAAAATAAAGTATGATATTGAGCCACAAAGAAGATATTAGGTTAGATGACCAAAAGTTTGGTCGAAGTGTAGATTTTAAGGGGTGTGTTAAAGGAGTAAAGCGAGTTGGAGAGTTGGGGACGTGTAGGGATGATACTCCAGAGGTTGGAGCCTAAGCAACTGAAGGTAGAGCTTGCAATGGTGAAGCAAGGTCAGGGACAAACTAAAGACCAGAATTAGAGCAGTGTAATATATTGAGGGTTGTGGGGCTTATCGGAGATTATAGATATTGGGACAGGCAAGGTCATGGAGTGATTTGAAACCAAGGATGAGAATTTTAATATTAAGTTGTTGCTTTACTGGGTGGATCATCGTGCACAAGGGTGATAGTGGAATAACACTTAATGTGAGTTTAAACATGGCCAGCAGAGTTTTAGATGAACCCTGCAGTGACCCTTGCAGTGATGACTGACCTCCAACAACCACAGCCATCATCGTCTGTACCTGGTATATCCCCAACCGGTGGAGAGTTCCCCCCGCCAAATCCCACCGACTCCAACCCTGTGTAGGTCCCTTTCTGCCACACTCAGTCAAATGATGTCTTGATGGATTTTCTTTGTTCTTTTTTTTGTTTTTTTTTGTTTTCTTTGAGAAAACAAAATTTTCTTTGTTCTTCGTTCTGTCTGGAACATCCCAAATGCTCATCCAATTTCCTTTGTAATTGTTTATTGTCTCCACTTCCTCCACCCTCGTAGGCAGCGAGTTTCAGGTCATTACCATTCGCTGCATCAGAATATTCTTCCTCACATCTCCCCCCCCACCCCCCTTGCATCTCTGACCCAAAACAAGAAATCTGTGTCCCCCCTCGTCCTTGTCCCTTCAGCTAATGGGAACAGCTTTTCTTTGTCCACGGTACGGTACGGTAGTACGGTAGCACAGTGGTTAGCACTGCTGCTTCACAGCTCCAGGGTCCCGGGTTCAATTCCCGGCTCGGGTCACTGTCTGTGTGGAGTTTGCACATTCTCCTCGTGTCTGCGTGGGTTTCCTCCGGGTGCTCCGGTTTCCTCCCACAGTCCAAAGATGTGCGGGTTAGGTTGATTGGCAGGGTTAAAAATTGCCCCTTAGAGTCCTGGGATGTATAGGTTAGAGGGATTAGCGGGTAAAATATGTGGGGATAGGGCCTGGGTGGGATTGTGGTCGGTGCAGACTCGATGGGCCGAATGGCCTCCTTCTGCACTGTAGGGTTTCTATGATTTCTATGATTATCTAAACCTGTCAGAATCTTGTCCACCTCTATCAAATCTCCCTTTAACCTCCTTTGCTCCAAGGAGAACAACCCCAGCCTGACATTGACAATAAAGAACAAACCAACAGAATATGTTACTGTCTGGAATCAAATGGGAATGTTTAATTTCTGTTTTAAAGATATTGTGAATATATTGTCCTGGACAATAAAGGAATCAGCTATAACTGAGCAAGAAGAAGTCGATTTCAATGTGGAATTGAGTGGAATATTCTCTCTGGATTTAAACAGTGGAGAAACTGCAAACATGGAAGAAAATAAATTTCAAAATGTGAACTCTGAACAGACTGTTTTCAAAATAGAACTTGAAAATTCACAAATGAACAGCAATGAAGACTCTCCTTTTGCAGGAGGAACTTTGGATTATAATTATTGTAAAAAGAAAAGTTTCAGAAAAGACTGCAAGCAGTAATTTCCATCTTCAGTGGACTGAGATTCCTGGACATGGAACCCAGCAGTGTGCTGTTACCAAGCTGGACTTGTGAATGTGAAGTGGACAATGGAGGGATTATTGTGTCTATTGCAGGTTATAAGATAGATCAACACAGGAAAACAGTGGATTTAGGAACAGGAGGAGGCCATTTGGCCCTTCGAGCCTGCTCCACCATTCAATAAGATCATGGCTGTTGTTAAGATATACAGCATGTTGTATATTGTAATATTCTAAATGGGATATTATGAAGGTGATACATTTCCATTTCTTCCTGTTTTTGTTACAAAAATCTAATTTTATAATTCCTATGTTTTAGAAATATGAATTAGTTGCAAGAATTGCTTTTAAAAAATGGAAAACCTGGATTGAGAATCTGACAAAAATACCCTCAGGGAATTCGCAGTCACAAAGCATGGCCCATGTTGGTTTAAGAAGTCAAAACTCGAGAAGTAAGAACTGTAAAAGGTCAGCTGGATCTTTTAGCTGGAGATATTGGGTCTGACAATTATTGCACTGTTTTTGTTAGGTGAATTCTTCATGCAGACCTCAGGGAAAAAGGGTTTAGTTTTGAAGCGAAATATCTGTCGGACATTCCACCTGGTCTCTGTTACCATGGGGATATGTGATTGAGGGTGGAGCCTTGGTTAGAATTAGACCATAAGATATAGGAGCAGAATTAGGCTATTCGGCCCATCGAATCTGCTGTGCCATTCGATCATGGCTGATAAATCTCAATCCCATTCTCCTGCCTTTTCCCCGGAACCTTTTGAGTCCTTTCCAATCAATGACCTGGTTCCAGCGGACAGTCTGCAGTTAGCTTGGAAGCCACCAGTTGTGGGACCAGGAGCTGTGAACCAGCTGTGGGACTAGAAGCCTAGAGGACCATTAGAAACCAGGAGTGTTTCCAACATTTAAATCCCTCAGCAAGAATGCAGTGAAGCCCATGTTTGGACTGAGGAGTCCACAGTTTGAGAGCTTAAAGGAAAATTGGAGGCTTGTTTAGTGAAAAGATAATGGATGGACTCCCATAAACTCTTGGAGCTTGGAGAATATCTGGAATACTGGGGAGAATTAAAGTGAATTGTGGAGAGCTTTGACATACCTTTGGGATGGTCCTAGGAACAGAAGTGAATGAACCTTCAAGATATTGTTAAGTATAAAGAAACTCTTGGGGTGAGGTAAAAACATAGAACTAGGTTTATATCATAAATCTTTATTGAGTGTAGTATTCAATTTGTAGTGTTGTCTTTTTAAATTTTATTTAAACATACAGTAAAGTTTGTTTTTGTTTAAAAATGTGGAATCTTGTGATGTAATTCTTTCAGTTAATCACTGGGTGTTCGAATTTCTCTGCAAACGTTAACAGTCCAGACCGGGATCGCAAAGATTCACACAAACAGTGTTTCAAAACAAATCGAAGAGAAAGATGGTTTTTCTTCTTCAGTACAAATGTTACACATGAAGAAACCCTCTTCTGGTATCTCCAATAATTTGTTGCTTCGAGCAATTCTTTTCATGGAACAATCAGATAATTGATGACTGAAAATGGAACTAATTGTATCCCTTTAAAGCAGGAGGGCGATCGCCCGGCACAGAGGGGAATTAGGGATTTCTCCCATAGACCAATTGACAGGGATTCTACCCTCCAACCACCTGAAGTGAATTCTTTACATGAATCATCTGTGCCAGTGCAGTTATCAACTTGCAGTTTGGCTGATCAGAAAATGCTTTGTTGCTGATTTTCCTTGTGTTAGGAAGTGACAATGCCAAGACCAGATCTTGTTTCCTCCTTGAACGGGATGTAACCCGTGTCCACATCTTCATTCTTCCACTGGTTGTAAGGTTCAGACTCCGAGAACATCGGCAGGTAATCAGACCCTGACAATTCCCACTGCCTTTCAGTCATTTCTCACAAAAGCTGCTGGGATTGGAAGCTTCTGTCTGAAATATACTTTCTTTTAGTTTCCAACCTTCACCATTAGACAAGCATTTTCTGTTACCATGTTATAATCCTGACAGCCTTGGGGTGGAGTCAATCTTTATTTGGTACAGATTTGTTCACAGAATCAAACATTACAGGTTCAACTCTGACTCCAAGTTATATTAGTGAGTCCCACTTTTTACCTGCTCATTATAACTATCTAATCAGTGCCCTCCATCTGAATAAACTTCACCTCTATTGGTATAATTAACAGCCACAGTCAGAGCATCCAAAAGGTCACTAATGGGTGTGACTGCCATGGTGTCTCAGCAGCTTGGGTGAACAAGTGAATCCTTTCCCACACACTGAGCAGGTGAATGGTCTCAGTTTGGAAACTGAGGGAAAATAAAATTTCAGGCAGAAGCTTCCAATCTGGTAGGTTTTATGAGAAATTGCTGAAAGTGAGTGGGAATTATCAGGGTCTCTCCCCAGTGTGAATTCCCTGATGTTTCAGTAGGTCAGATGATGTTCTAAACCTCTTTGCACAGTGAGAGCGCCTGAACGGGGGCTCCTCAGTGTGAATGCGCTGGTCGACCCTCAGGTAGGCTCAGGTTTTAAAGCAGCTCCCACAGTCAGAGCATTGAACAGGTTTCTTATTGGGGGAGGAGCCTCAGTATTCCAGCAGACTGGATGATTGACTGAGTCACTTCCCACACACACACATCAGATGAATGGCCTTTCCCCAGTGTGTAATCGTTTGTGTCTCAGCAGACTAGATAATTGAGTGAATCCCTTCCCACACTCAGAGCAGATGAATGGCCTCGGCCCAGTGTGAATGGGTTGGTGTGTCAGCGGGAGGGATGGGTGAGTGAATCCCTTCCCACGCTCTGAGCAGGGGAACAGTCCCTCACCCGTGTGAAATCGCTGGTGGTTCTGCAGGGTAGATGACTGAGTGAATCCCTTTCCACACACACAACAGGTGAATGGTCTCTCCCCATTGTGAACCCGCTGGTGTGTCAGCAGGGTAGACGAATCGCTGAATTTCTTCCCACACTCAGAGCAGGTGAATGGCCTCTCCCTGATGTGAAGTCGCTGGTGATTCCTCAGGGTGGATGAATCACGAAATCCCCTTCCAAACTCAGAGCAGGTGAATGGTGTCTCCAAAGTGTGGCTGCATCGAAGGGATTCCAGCTTCGAGGGACAATTGAATCCCTTCCCACAGTCCCTACATTTCCATGGTCTGAGTGTCTTTGTACATCTCCAGGTTCAGATGAAGGTTTGACCCCACAGATAACACATACATGGTCTCTCCTCACTGTGAATCCTTCAATCTTTTCCAGGCTGTGTAACTGGTTAAAGCTCTTTCCACAGTCAGTTCACTGGAATACTCTCACTCGAGTGGATGTGTCTCAGTGATTTTCCAGTCACACTGATGTTTAAACAGTTTGAAGGGACAGACAAACATTTCCCATTCTAGTTTCAAATGCCGATGGTATTCAGATCCTGAATAATTGGGTGACTCTGTCAGATCCTAACGTCATGTTTGTTGAGATTTGTGTCTGCAAATTCTCCCCTTCTAATAGCCTGTGAAAGAAATTCACAAAAATCATTGCTGTCAGTACAGGATAAAAACTCAGAACAGACAATTCTAGTTTCTGTGGAACATTCTTTCATCTCATTCTTGAAAATTTGTAAATCTCCATCCCAAACACTCTCCCTCCATTCTCACTTTGCTCGACCTGAAATAGACATTGTCCTGAGGGTGCTGATTCATCCTAATCGACAGATCCGTGCTGACTGTTTCATGTACTGAAATATTCCTGAAATCTTCACACAGGCTTGTGTCTAAGCAGATAAAAAATTTGCATATTTAGTGAACTAAAAATGTATGCAATATTCAGCACTCTATTACATGATCAGAGATACAGATGGGTGCGGAAGAACTTGACTTGGGGAGCAAGCAATCATGTTCTGGAACTCACTGACGATGACAGTGGTGGAAGTGGAGACGACCAGTGATTTCAAAATAAAATTGGTTGGGCACTTGAAGGAATTAAACGTACTGGGGAACAGGGATATGGAGGAAAAATGGCACTGAGTGGATTCCCCGACAGAGACTTGGCACGGACTCAAGCTGCTGAATTGATTTATCTTGTGCTCTGCTGACTCTTTAACTGGAAAATATACAGAGTAGTTACAATACTATTCTGGAATTAAACAAAATCAACTGTAACACAAATCCATAAATAATATACCTAATATGCACCATACAGTAAGAAGTCTCACAACACCAGGTTAAAGTCCAACAGGTTTATTAGGAATCACAAGCTTTCAGAGCACTGCCCCTTCATCAGGTGAGAAGGAGCAGCCTCTGAAAGCTCGTGATTCCAAATAAACCCATTGGATTTTAACCAGGTGTTGTGAGACTTCTTACTGTGCCCACCCCAGTCCAACACCGGCATCTCTACATCATATGCACCATATAACAACACCAGACATATCAATGTTGTTACGATTCTCATGGTCACCTTATAATAAACAAATTCCCACAAATCCCAATGGAATAAACTGAAAGACAATGTTTCATTTAAAAAAAATGTTACTTTAAAAATTAATCTAAAATTAACATCACTGAATCATGCATTAAGAAACAGTATTTGAATAGACAGGATAAATTACACTTTAAAAAGCTCAGACAATAAAAACAGGTTTCACAAAATCACAAACATTTCCCCCTCAGTATATTTGGCTCTAATTCCAGTTCCAGAGAATTTCTCTGTCTCTGTATTTCCCAGGGGGAGAAAGAAAGTGTTTTCCTCACAGATGTTGTCCAGAGGATGAAGTTTGAGTCTGTGTGTGAAGTTTGAGTCTGTGGTGAAGTTTGAGTCTGTGTGTGAAGTTTGAGTCTGTGGTGAAGTTTGAGTCTGTGGTGAAGTTTGAGTCTGTGGTGAAGTTTGAGTCTGTGTGTGAAGTTTGAGTCTGTGGTGAAGCTACAAACAGAAGCTGTTCTGTTTCAAATCAAACTGCGGGACTTGGAAGAAAATGATGGGAAGATTTTGCAAAGTCCCCTCCCCCACTCCCTCAGCTGGCAGCCCAGCGCGCAGGCGCAGAGAGCGCTGCTGAGCTGAGTTGTCCGGAGCAGGCGCAGAGAGCGCTGCTGAGCAGAGCTGTCCGGAGCAGCCGCAGAGAGCGCTGCTGAGCCGAGCTGTCCGGAGCAGGCGCAGAGAGTGCTGCTGAGCCGAGCTGTCCGGAGCAGGCGCAGTGCGGCTGCCGCCAGCGGTCGCTCTCGATTTCTTTTTGGAGCAGCAGCCGCCGTAGAGAGAGGGGGGAGGGGGAGATCACCGCGCGGCTTCTCGCTCTGGCCGGAGCCGCCAGCCGGTTGCCTGGAAACCTTGGCTCGAGGAGGTGCAGGGGGAGGGGAACAATGGGTGGGGGCGGGGCTCCCGTGGACGCGCGCCCGGGCCTGCGCACTGGAACCACAGGACGTCACATGGGAACAGACTTATTCCTATTGGCTAATTCAGGCTCGGTTATATTGTGCCGCCACAATGCGGAAGTTGGCCAATGATTGAAACCTCCGCCTCTGGACAACATCTGGGAGGAAATCAATGTTTCGCCCTTTCCATTTCTTTTCTCATTCTGGAGGAAATTGGGGACTTGCAGCAACTGAATGGTAAGGAAGTGAATCCAGTCGGTATATTCCACACATTGTTCGGCCAGTCAGATAGACATGTACCTGTTTGGCAGCCTGCATGGAGATTTTCAGCTCTCTGTGTTAAGGACAGGAAGGAGTGAGCATGGATCTGTCAATCAGCCTCAATCAGCACCTTCAGGAGAATTGGAAGGGTAAATATTAGATACAGCAGAGTGAGAATGGAGGGAGAGGGCGGCACGGTAGCACAGTGGTTAGCACTGCTGCTTCACAGCTCCAGGGTCCCGGGTTCGATTCCCGGCTCGGGTCACTGTCTGTGTGGAGTTTGCACATTCTCCTCGTGTCTGCGTGGGTTTCCTCCGGGTGCCCCGGTTTCCTCCCACAGTCCAAAGATGTGCGGGTTAGGTTGATTGGCCAGGTTAAAAATTGTCCCTGAGATGTGTAGTTAGAGGGATTAGCGGGTAAATATGTGGGGGTAGGGCCTGGGTGGGATTGTGGTCGGTGCAGACTCGATGGGCCGAATGGCCTCCTTCTGCACTGTAGGGTTTCTATGATTTCTATGTGTGGGATGGAGATTCACAGCTTTTGGGGATTGAGAGAGAAAGAATGTTCCATAGAAACTGGAATTGTCTGTTCTGAATTTCAATCCTGTACTGACACTGATGACTTGTGTCAACTTGTTTTGCAGGATATTGAAAGAGGAATCACAGGCTAAAATCTCAAACGTCACATCTAGATCTGGCAGAGTCATATTCCTTGGGACCTGAATATCATCGGCCATTGAATCTGGAAGATTTGAAAAGATTTCAAACATCAGTGTGACTGGAAAAGCATCAACACACTTCCAATTCAAGTGAGAGTGTTCCAGTGCACTGACTGAAGAGCTTTAACCAGTTACACAGCCTGAATAAATATCACACCATTCACAGCGGGGAGAGACTGTACCCGTGTTCTGTGTGTGGACAAGGCTTCAACTGATTGGCCACCCAAGGGAGAGGCAAGGACACCTGCACCATGGAGAAACCATGGAAATGTGCAGACTGTGGAAAGAGATACAGATACCCCTCTCTGCTGGATGCTCATCGGCGCAACCACACTGGGGAGAGGCCATTCATCTGCTTTGAGTGTGGGGAGGGATTCATTCGGTTCCCCCACCTGCAGACACACAAGCGAGTTCACACTGGAGAGAGACCGTTCACCTGCTCTCAGTGTGGAAAGGGATTCACTGTGTCATCCACTTTGCAGAGACACCAGCGAATTCACACTGGGGAGAGGCCATTCACCTGCTCTCAATGTGGGAAGGGGTTCAACCAGTTATCCAACCTGTGGACACACCAGCGAATTCACACTGGGGAGAGGCCATTCACCTGCTCTCAGTGTGGAAAGGGATTCACTCGGTTATCCGACCTGCAGACACATCAGCGCGTTCATACTGGGGAGAGGCCGTACACCTGCTCTCAGTGTGGAAAGGGATTCACCATGTCATCCACTTTGCAGAGACACCAGCGAATTCACACTGGGGAGAGGCCGTTCACCTGCTCTCAGTGTGGAAAGGGATTCACTCAGTTATCCCACCTGCAGACACATCAGCGCATTCACGCTGGGGAGAGGCCGTTTACCTGCTCTCAGTGTGGGAAGGGTTTCGCTCAGTCATCCGTCCTGCAGACACATCAGCGCATTCACACTGGGGAGAGGCCGTTTACCTGCTCTCAGTGTGGGAAGGGTTTCGCTCGTTCATCAAACCTGCAGAGACATCAGCGAGTTCACATGGGGAGAGGCCATTCACCTGCTCTCAGTGTGGGAAGGAATTCACTCAGTTGTCCCACCTGCTGAGACATCAGTGAGGTTACACTGGGGAGAAACCGTCCACCTGCTCAGTGTATAAAAAGGGTTCAGAATTTCATCACAGCTGCTGAGGCACCAACAAGTTCACAGGGGTTGGATTCTGCTGTTATTGTTTCTGCTCTCAATTACACCAGGACTGCATTCTGTTCATTCTCACAGTTGGTCAATGGGGAGGGTCGGAGGGTTTCTTTCTGCTGGACTGGCCGGTCTCACAACTTTGCCTCCAGTGGGCTGATGCTCTTTGAGTCTTGTTGCGAATACCTGGTTTCAAATTTCACAAGGATCACAGAGTGACCGGGTGTGAGGAAGTTCAGAGATATTTAGTCAGCATTTCTGTTTGAAACTCCCCCAGAAGCCCATCCAATTTCCTTTGTAATTGTTTACTGTCTCCACTTCCTCCACCCTCGTAGGCAGCAAGTTCCAGGTCAGTACCATGCACTGCATCAAAATATTCTTTAATTTCTGTTTGAAAGATATTGTGAATATATTGTCCTGGACAATAAAGAAATTGGAATAACTCACCTTGGGTGTGGGTGAATGGAATATATCAATCTGGTATCCACCTACAGTCTAGAGGAAGTATGGAATGTGTAGCTGGAAATCCCTCCCTAACAGCACTGTGGGTGTACTTATACCTCAGGCATTGTAGCAGTTCAGGAAGGCAGTGTTGGGGTTGACCATGGCCGAGGCAGCTACATACAGCCACATATTCTGTTATAATTGAAGGACTGCAGATTGAATGTGAGGCATTGTGGGACTGGACTATCTTGACCACATTCCTGTGACTGCTCAGTTTCTGCAATCACGGACCATTAAAGCTGCTTAGCAGGGCCCCGACAGAGGACCTGGTGAGAATATTTACTCAGAATGGGTTAGAATTAAACTTATTCCAGGACCGGCTGGTGTTCAGCGGCTGAGATTCCCGAATCTGTAAAAAGGGGGTCTGACCAATCAACAAACAGTGGTAGGTAGTTGGTTAAGAAGTTAAAAAGCGTTCTCAGGCATTGTTTAAATTATTTTATCCCAAATTTGTGATAAGAACTGTGAGGGACATGTGACCCGATAGTCAGTGAAGTGACGGTATACTCCAAGTAGCACTGGACTGAAAAGCAGACCTCAGAGTAGATTCTAATGGTTATAAACTGACCCAAGCATGGCCAGTGAAAAATCAGAGCTTGAGTGAGGACTGGACAGGTCTCTTACCTGCTGTTTGGAAACTAAGAACAAGAAACTTATCGATAAAATTATTAGAGAATACAGCCAACGTTTCAAGTCTGGAAGACATTTCATAACAGCTCTTATGAAGGGTCATCCATACTTGAAACATTGGCTCCACTCTGTCTCCACAGATGCTGCCAGACCTGCTGAGCTTTTCCAGCATTTTCTGTTGTTGTTTCAGATTCCAGCATCCGCAGTATTTAACTTTTCTGATAAAATGATTAGTTCTGATTGGAATCCCCACGACCCTCCCGCAAAACAGAGGGAGTGGTGGCAAAGGGAGAAAAAGGATAAGGATGATAAAGTCTGGGTTCTGATTCTCCGAGCCCATGTAGAATAAACAAAATGAGTGAATCAGTTTATAAAGAACAGAAGTTGTCCATCCCTAACAAAAACTGATCAAATGAAAATAATTAGGTTCTGGAATATAACAAAAAAATTAAGAGATGAAGTTTACAATCGAGTTTGTTTTGATTTTTATACTTGTGTAAAGTGGTATTATTGAGGGCCAAGTGTTTGCTGCTCACTCCCCATCCCTTTAGGTTCTGTAGAAAAGTTAACCCTTTCAGCAGACAGTTCATTTCTTTTCAAATCATCTGAAAACTCATGTCTATTTTAGTTTATAATTGAAGATTTATGGGAATTGGCTAAGATGGGCTTTCGGCATTTTTAAAGTATAAAAAAGTGGTCTTGAGAAGGCAATTTGGTAGAGAGAGGTGGAGGGAGAGATGTTTACAGAGAGGTGTTGAGAGCTGTTGGTTTTACAAGTTATCCATGTTTTTGGAGCGGTCACTTCATGTCCTGGTCTGAGAGGGATGGAGAGAAGTCTGTTCAATTGTTAATGTTAAACTTTCTCTATTAACTGTTAATCGACACTCCGTTTTTATCTTTCTGACTTGTTACATTTTTAATGATAAATAAACTTTCTGAATTCACCATTTAATGTGTTCTTTCTTACCATATGGTTCAGACACTGGAACCTGGTGTGATTTACGATTGGGGAGGTTATTGTAAACAAGAGAACCCCCATAAATCTTAGTTCAAATAAATCAAAGTTCTGACAAATGGAATGTTATCCTTTATTACGAGAGAAAGTGAACCTCGGAGTAAAGATGTTCTGCTTCAGTTATGCAGGGCGTTGCTGAGACTGCATCTTGAACATTCGGTGCAGCTTTGTCTCCTATTTAAGAAATGATACAAATGCATTGAAAGTGGTTCAGAGGAGGTTTAATAGATTGCTTCCCAATTTTGTCCGATTTTCCTTGTCTTCACCTCTGACAAAGAGTAATCCTGACTCAAAATGTTGCCTCCATTCTCTCTCTACAGATGCTGTCAGACTTGCTGAGATTGTCCAGCATTTTCTGTTTTTGTTTCAGATTCCAACAACAGCAGAATTTTGCCTTTATACTAATTCTTGTTGGATAAGGGCATCAAAAGTATCGGGTATAGCACGAGAACGCAACACAAAAAGATCAGCCATGATGTAAATAAACGGTGGAGGAAACTCAAAGGGCCAAATGGCCGATTTCTGCTCCGATGTCGAATGTTGGTCACAGATTTCTGAGAATTCTGAACCAAGGCTGGAAGATTCGCCTTGCTTGTGTTCGTGGGAAAATGTCCAGGAGAACCATCACTGTGAAGGACAGTTCTGGGATTAAAGGTTGCCCGACTGGAAAAGGAAAACAATGGAAATAAACTGTTGAGGAGTAAAGAATCACTTTGGGCTGGTTTTTGGAGAAAGAGTGTCAACATTCCAAGGCAGGGTAAAATATATCCATTGAGTGGATATTTAATGGTGTTAAGAGTAAAAGGGCAAAGTTTAATTTTGCAGTTTAAGGGCGATGTTCCCTATAAAAAAGTGTTTAATCATTGTTGCTTCCAGTTTGTTGGAGTAAACGCCATAAACTTGAAGTTTTGTCATGTCATTCTTTAATTTACTCACTGGGTTTAGAATTTTTTTTTAAATTGTTGATCATCAGAGATCCTAACAGTTCATTTAAAGGCACACATTTCGACTTCCCATTTGAGCCTGGGCACCTTTCTGTCTCTATTGCTCGTGTCAATGACAGCCAGGCGATGGAGTTGAGGGCTAATATTAGCTGAGAATAACGGGGCCTGCGCCCCAGTTGGGAAACTGCCATGAGCGTCGCACTAATAGAGAGACTAATAAATAAACTTTAAGACATTGATTTTTACAACTTCATGCGGGTGATCAGTCCGTAGAAACGTAACCCTCTCTGGCTCCTTCTTTGACAGGAATTCTTGTGGAATTCAGCCTTGGGAGTCTGGTTCCTTCTCTGACAGTAATTTCCTTGGAACTCAGCCTCGGGAGTTTTCAGTATTTGGCTCGCAAGGAAGACGTTCAGAACCTCTACTTTTATCCACAAAGTGACGATTACTTCACGTCAGAGTTGGGCCTGTTGTATCATGACAATTGGTCAATTTGACCACTAGATTAATTTAACTGGATCCTCAATTACTAACACCACCACCTCTTATTATCTTAGACAGGAATACAATAGAACTGGTTCATACTATCCCTTTAGCTGATTCTATACAATCCCTTATTCACACAGTTTCAAATGTTGAGGCTAATCAGAGCTTGAAGGTCTCTCTCGCCAGTACATTTATCCTCATTGCACATTCTTTACATACACAGCAATTAAACTCTTACAGCAAATAAAACTCAATCTTTTACTATAACGACGGATTCATTGATTAACTATAACTCAATTAAGGCTCATTAATTTCTCATCTGTTCATGACTGGTAGCTAATAAATAGCTACCAGATGGGGCAGATGTTTGAGGGCAAATCAACATCTGGCGTGTGGGAGGCTTTCAAGTGTAAGTTGATAGGGATTCAGGACCAGCACATTCCTGTAAGGGTGAAGGATAAGTATGGCAAGTTTTGGGAACCTTGGATAATGAGAGATATTGTGAGCCTCGTCAAAGAGAAAAACGAAACATTTGTCAAAGCTAGGAGGCTGGGAACACATGAAGCAAGTGTGGAATACAAGGAAAGTAGAAAGAAACTTAAGCAAGGAGTAAGGCGGGCTAAAAGGGGTCACGAAAAAGCATTGGCCAGCAGGATTAAGGAAAATCCCAAGGCTTTTTATACATATATAAAGAGCAAGAGGGTAGCCAGGGAGAGGGTTGGCCCACTCAAGGACAAGGGAGGGAATCTATGCGCGGAGCCAGAGGAAATGGGCGAGGTATTAAATGAGTACTTTGCGTCAGTATTCACCAAAGAAAAGGACTTGGTGGATGATGAGTCTGAGAAAGGATGTGCAGATAGTTTGAGTCATGTTGAGATCAAAAAGGAGGAGGTATTGGGGTTCGTGAGAAACATTAAGGTAGACAAGTCCCGAGGGCCTGATGGGATTTACCCCAGAATACTGAGGGAGGCAAGGGAGGAAATTGCTGGGGCCTTGAGAGAAATATTTGTATCCTTACTGGCGACAGGGGAGGTCCCAGAGGATTGGAGAATAGCCAATGTTGTTCCTTTGTTTAAGAAGGGTAGCAAGAATAATCCAGGTAATTACCGGCCGGTGAGCCTTACATCAGTAATAGGGAAATTATTGGAGAGGATTCTTCGAGACAGGATTTATTCCCACTTGGAAATAAGTGGACGTATTAGTGAGAGGCAACATGGTTTTGTGAAGGGGAGGTCGTGTCTCACGAACTTGGTCGAGTTTTTCGAGGAAGTGACGAAGATGATTGATGAGGGTAGGGCAGTGGATGTTGTCTACATGGACTTCAGTAAGGCCTTTGACAAGGTCCTTCATGGCAGACTGATGCACAAGGTGAAGTCGCATGGGATCAGAGGTGAGCTGGCAAGGTGGATACAAAACTGGCTCGGTCAAAGAAGACAGAGGGTATCAGTGGAAGAATGCATTTCTGAATGGAGGGCTGTGACAAGTGGCATTCCCCAGGGATCAGTGCTGGGATCTTTGCTGTTTGTAATATGCACAAATGATTTGGAGGAAAATGTAACTGGTTTGATTAGTAAGTTTGCGGGCGACACAAAGGTTGGAGGATTTGCGGATAGCGATGAGGACCAGCAGAGGATACAGCAGGATATAGATCGGTTGGAGACTTGGGCGGAGAGATGGCAGATGGAGTTTAATCCAGACAAATGTGAGGTAATGCATTTTGGAAGGTCTCATACAGATAGGAAATATACAGTAAATGGCAGAACCCTTATGAGTATTGATAGGCAAAGGGATCTGGGTGTACAGGTACACAGGTCACTGAAGGTGGCAATGCAGGTGGAGAAGGTCGTCAAGAAGGCATACAGCATGCTTGCCTTTATCGGCCAGTGCACTGAGTTTAAAAATTGGCAAGTCATGTTGCAGCTTTATAGAACCTTAGTTAGGCCGCACTTGAAACATAGTGTTCAATTCTGGTCGCCACGCTACCAGAAAGAGGTGGAGGCTTTGGAGAGGGTACAGAAAAGATTTACCAGGATGTTGCCTGGTATGGAGGGCATTAGCTATGAGGAGAGGTTGGAGAAACTTGGTTTGTTCTCACTGGAGCGACGGAGATTGAGGGGCGGCCTGATAGAAGTCTACAAGATTATGAGAGGCATGGACAGAGTGGATAGTCAGAAGCCTTTTCCCAGGGTGGAAGAGTCAATTACTGGGGGGCACAGGTTTAAGGTGCGAGGCGCAAGGTTTAAAGGAGATGTACAAGGCAGATTTTTTACACAGAGTAGTGGGTGCCTGGAACGCGTTGCTGGGGGAGGTAGTGGAAGCGATACGGTAGTGACTTTTAAGGGGCATCGTGACAAATACATGAATAGGATGGGAATAGAGGGATATGGTCCCCGGAAGGGTAGGGGGTTTTCGTTAAGTCAGGCAGCATGGTCGGTGCAGGCTTGGAGGGCCGAAGGGCCTGTTCCTGTGCTGTAATTTTCTTTGTTCTTTGTTCTAAATACAGTAATATTTAATGAACACATTTGGTTCATACAATGTGGTTGACTCTCAACTGCCCTCTGAACAAGGGCATCTAGGGATGAGCAATAAATGTTGGCCAGCCAGCGACGTCCATGTCCCACAACTGAATAAGGTTAATACAAGATATACTGGTTTGAAAAGACACTTGCTGCAAGCCAATAGCTTTCCTTCTTACTTGAACTGAGCAATCAACCTTACTCTTGAGCCAGATTTGACAGAATATAATGTCCTCCAACTGATCAAATTAATAGAAGAAATTCTTAGTTCAGACAATTCCTGCCAGCAATGCATCTTCCACAAGCATGCAGGTGAATCCAACATTCATTTTTAAAATAAAGCTCCAGTCACATGTTAGAATTTAACATGCCTTCCTTGACCTTGTTGCTGAGAATGTTTGAAGAGGCAGCAGGGGCACAATGGGTCACACGGCCTCCTTTTGTGCTCTCTGCTCCTCGTTTGCATTTGAAGTGGTAAATATCTGGGACTCACTTCTTACGAGCGGCTGAAGCAGAGATAATGGAATGTTTCCAAAAGGAAATTGGATGGGAACTTCAGGGAAATAAATCCGCAGGGACACGGAGAGAGAACAGGGCAACAGTTTGATCTACAGAGAGCCAGCATGGACTCAATGGGCTGAATGGCCCCATTCCCAATCCTAATGCCTGTCTGATCTAAAGAGAGAAATTTCAGCTGTTCCACTCCCTCCAACTCACTGAAGTCCCTCATCCCTGGAGTCATTCTCGTAAATCTCCTCTGCACCCTCTCTAAGGACTTCACATCTTTCCTAAAGTGTGGGGCCCATGTATAGGGTTCCATTCTAGAGGGATAGAATTGAATAGCAGGGAGGTTCTGTTCAACTTGTTTAGAACCAGGTTCGGCTACACTGGGAGCACTGTCAACATTTGTGATCTCCATTTAGAAAAAGGAAATAGAGGCACTGGAGAAGGAGCAACAAAGATTCACAAGAATAATCCCAGAACTGAGAGCATTTAACCTTCAGGAAAGGCTGGGGCTGCTTTTCTCGAGAAAAGAGAAGACTGAAGGGTGACCTGATACGATCATAAAGGGGTTCAATAATCCAATAGGGAGTTCAGTGAGAAACCTCTTTACCCAGCAAGTGAGTGGTTGAGGTGAACAGCATGAATACATTGAAGGGGAAGCTAGATACACACATGAGGGAGAAAGGAATAGAAGGATATGCTGATGGGGGGAGATGAAGAGGGGTGGGTGGAGGTTCATGTGGAGCATAAATACTGACACAGACCAATTGAGCCGACTGGCCTGGCCCTGTGCTGTAGACTCAATGGAACAGAGACAAATGTACTTACTGTAGATCTACTTGTAGTGGGAGGAAAAACATTATTTACTATCCAGGATAAAATAAATGTTCTTCGTCGGTTTGTGTGGGTCATTTCAGTGGAAATGTGCTCTCCCAGGCTCAGAGAGCATCAACCCACTGGAAGCAAAATTGTGAGAGCGGCCAGTCCAGCAGAAAGAAACCCTCCGACCCTCCCACTTCACCAACTGTCAGAATGAACATGGTTCAGTCCTGGATGTGATTAACAGCAGCAATAACAGCAGAACCCAACCCCTGTCATCACTTGTGAACTCGCTGGTGTCTCAGCAGGAGGGATGAACTGGTGAATTTCTTCCCACACACAGCAGCTGTGAATGGACTGGTGGATCATCAGTTCCTGAGAGCTTTTGAAACCACTCCCACAGTCAGAGCAGTTAAAGGATCTCTCCTGGGTGTGAGGGACATTGTGCATCAGCAGCTGGGGTATCGAGAGAATCCTTCCGCACACACAGAGCAGGTGAATGGTCTCTCCCAGTGTGAACCCGCTGGTGTCTCCTCAGTGTGCATGCCCTTCCAAACCTCTTTGTGCAGTGAGAGCAGCTGAACGGTCTCTCCCCAGTGTGAATGCGCTGGTGATCTATCAGATGCTCAGAAATTTTGAAGCCACTCCCACAGTCGGAGCATTTAAAGGGTCTTTCCTGGGAGTGAGTGACTTTGTGTCTCTGCAGGCTGGATAACCGAGTGAATCTGTTCCCACACTCGGAGCAGGTGAACGGTCTCTCCCCGCTGTGAACTTGCTGGTGAGTCAGCAGGGTGGATGACTGAGTGAATCCCTTCCCACACTCGGTGCAGGTAAATGGTCTCTCCTCGGTGTGAAGACGCTGGTGTGTCAGCAGGGTGAATGACTGACTGAATCCCTTCCCACACACAGAGCAGATGAATGGTCTCTCCCTGGTGTGAACTCGCTGGTGTCTCTGCAGTGTGGATGACCTCTTAAACCTCTTTGTGCAGAGAGAGCAGCTGAACGGTCTGTCCTCAGTGTGAATGCGCTGGTGGGACACCAGTTCCCCAGAAATTTTGAATTCGCTCCCACAGTCCGAGCATTTAAAGGGCCTCTCACTGGTGTGAGTGACTTTATGACTCAGCAGGTTGGGTAAATTAGTGAATCCCTTCCCACACACAGAGCAGGTGAAAGGCCTCTCTCCGGTGTGAACTCGCTGGTGTGTCAGCAGGGCGGATAACTGTGTGAATCCCTTCCCACAGTCAGAGCAAGTGAATGGTCTCTCCCCGGAGTGAACTCGCTGGTGGTTCCGCAGGTTTGATGATGATCTAAATCTCATTGTGCAGAGAGAGCAGCTGAACGGTCTGTCCTCAGTGTGAATGCGCTGGTGGGACATCAGATCCCGAGGACTTTTGAAGCAACTCTCACAGTCAGAGCATTTAAAGGGTCTCTCATTGGTGTGAGTGACTTTGTGCGTCAGCAGGGCGGATGACCGAAAGAATCCCTTCCCACACACATTGCAGGTGAACGGTCTCTCCCCAGTGTGAATCCGTTGGTGTGCCCGCAGTTCGGAGGACCGAGAGAATCCCTTCCCACACATGGAGCAGCTGAACGGTCTCTCCCCGGTGTGAACCCGCTGATGTCTCCGCAGTGTGGATGACCATTTAAATTTCATTGTGCAGTGAGAGCAGCTGAACGGTCTCTCCTCAGTGTGAATGCGCTGGTGGGACCCCAGTTCTCCAGAGCTTTTGAATCCGCTCCCACAGTCAGAGCATTTAAAGGGTCTCTCATTGGTGTGAGTGAGATTGTGACTCAGCAGGTGGGAGAACTTAATGTATCCCTTCCCACAGACTGAGCAAGTGAAGGGTCTCTCCCGAGTGTGACTGCGTTGATGAATTTCCAAATCACAGGGCAACATGAATCCTTGTCCACAATCGTCACATTTCCACAGTTTCTCCATGATGCGGGTGTCCTTGTGACTCTCCAGGTTTGATGATCAGTTGAATCCTTGTCCACACAGAACACGTGTACGATCTCTCTTCACTGTAAACGGTGCAAAAGCTCTTCCCACTATCAGTGGACTGGAACACTCTCACTCGGGTGTGTTCCAGTCACACTGATGTTTAAAATCTCCTGAAGCAAACAGATCAGACAAACATTGCTTTTCTAGATTCAAAGGTCAATGATATTCAGGTCCCAATAAATCGAATGACTCTGTCAAATCTTAATGTGATGTTTAGTTTGAAATTTCTGTCTGTAAGTTCTCACCTCCTGATATCTATGAAAGGAATTTACAACAGACATCACTGTCAGTACAAGATAGAAATTCAGAACAGACAATTCTAGTTTCTATGGAACATTCTTTCCTCTCTCATTCCCCAAAAGCTGTCAATCGTCATCCCACACACTCTCCCTCAATTCTCACTCTGCTCTCCTGAGTATACAACCTCCCAAGTCTATTGAAGGTGCTGATTCAGGCTGATTAACGGATCCATGCTGACCACTTTCTATATTGGACACAGAGATCTGAAAACCTACGTGTAACGTCCGGCCTACGTGCTAGAAATTAAAATCTGTGCCATATGTGGGACTGGATAACTGGATTGGGAGAAGGAGAAGGATGTGGGGAAGAATTTTATTTTGGTGCAGAAAGGTCATTACCTGGAAGCCGCTGCCTCAGGGGGTTGTGGAAGTGCAAATGATCCATGATTAATCTTCAAGCTGACAGCCACGTTAAAGTTTTACATTTGGCCATAAATGAGCAGACTGATGCTGTGTGTAATGCACTGTATTACCTGGTTACAGATACATGAAGAATGTGAGGAGGATTTTTATTTCGGCAGCGAGTGGTGACCTGGAAGTTAAAAATTCAACAAGTCCCCAATTTCCCCCAGAATGCAAAAGAAACGCAAAAGGGGAGAAAAGAAAGTGTTTTACTCACAGATGTTGGCCTCTTTTTGGTCAAAAGGAGCTCACAAACTATTTTTCAAATTGACATCGAGCCAGCCAGGAGTCGAACCTGGAATCTTCTGATCCATAGTCAGACGCGTTATCCATTGCGCCACTGACCCACACTCTCACAGATGGTGCCGACAGGAGGAAGGTTGAGTCTGTCTGAAGCTCAATCTCCATTCAGAGAGAGAAGCAGCAGCAGCAGCTTCGCTCGGCAGGAATGAGCAGCTGAACAAGCTCATTGTGCAACTTCCGCATTCAGACCATGGGGGAGCTCTGATTGGCTGGAGGAGCAGAGAACTTCCGGTCCTCCAGAGTTCCCATTGGTCAGCACGTTAGAATGTTCGCGGTGGGGGGGGGGGGGGAGAGGTCCCCACCGCACATGCGCAGCTTCCCCTCTCCCTTGGACATGCGCAGCCCCAGGCCTTTGGGGAGTGGACAGATTCAATCTCCCTCTTGTCCTCAGCATTCCTCCTGTGGGATAGTAACTGTTGGACTGCTTTTGTTAAACTCGTTCTGTGATTTTAAAGGGTTCAGTAGTGCAATGGACACAGTTAAACAGTCCTTAAAAGAGGCCAGCATCTGTGAGTAAAACACTTTCTTTTCTCCCCCTTTCAGGTGAGGAATTCCCACTCACCTGAAGAAGGAGCTTAAGGCTCCGAAAGCTTGTGGCTTTTGCTACCAAATAAACATAGAAACCCTACAGTGCAGAAGGAGGCCATTCGGCTCATCGAGTCTGCACCGACCACAATCCCACCCAGGCCCGACCCCCACATATTTACCCGCTAATCCCTCTAACCTACGCATCTCAGGACACTAAGGGGCAATTTTTAACCTGGCCAATCAACAATTTTTAACCTGGCCTGCACATCTTTGGACTGTGGGAGGAAACCGGAGCACCCGGAGGAAACCCACGCAGACACGAGGAGAATGTACAAACTCCACACAGACAGTGACCTGAGCCGGGAATCAAACCCAGGACCCTGGAGCTGTGAAGCAGCAGTGCTAACCACTGTGCTACCGTGCCGCCCTGTTGGACTTTAACCTGGTGTTGTTAAACTACCCAGGACAGGAAGCAGTGAGCATGGATCTGTCAATCAGCCTCAATCAGCACCTTCAGGAGAATTGGGAGGGTGAATATTAGATACAGCAGAGTGAGAATGGAGGGAGAGTGTGTGGGATGGAGATTCACAGCTTTTGGGGAATGAGAGAGGAAAGAATGTTCCATAGAAACTAGAATCGTCTGTTCTGAATTTCTATCCTGTGCTGACATTGATGAATTTTTCAAACTCGTTTACAGGATATGAGAAGGTGAGGATTGACAGACCAAAATCTTGAAACAAACATCACATCAGCATTTGACACCCTCACTCAATTCATCGGACCTGAATATTATCAGCCTTTGAATCTAGAAGGAGAAATGTTTCTCTGTTCTGTCTGCGTCAACCGGCCTTTAATATCAATGTGACTGGAAAAGTACCAAGGCGCAGATACACCCGAGTGACAGTGTTCCACTGCACTGAGTGTGGAAAGAGCTTTAACCAGTTACACAGCCTAAAAATACATCGCAGCATTCACAACGGGGAGAGACTGTACCCACGTTCTGTGTGAGATTTAACTGACTGTTTAACCTGGAGAGTCACAAGGACACCCGCACCATGGAGAAACCGTGGAAATGTGGGGACTGTGGGAAGAGATACAGAGCCCCCTGTGACCTGGAAATCCATCGACGCAGTCACACCGGAGAGAGGCCATTTACCTGCTCTGTGTGTGGGAAGGGATACATTCAGTTATCCCACCTGCTCAGACACAAAGTCACTCACAGCAATGAGAGACCCTTTAAATGCTCTGACTGTGGAAGCAACTTCAAACGTGCTGCGGATCTGAGAGAGCACGAGCGCATTCACACTGAGGAGAGACCGTTCAGCTGCTCTCTCTGCACAATGACATTTCGAAGGTCATCCAACCTGCGGCAACACCAGCGAGTTCACACTGGGGACAGACCGTTCACCTGCTCTGTGTGTGGGAAGGGATTCACTCAATTATCCAGCCTGATGAAACACAAAGTCACTCACACCCAGGAGAGACCCTTTAAATGCTCTGACTGTGGGAGAGGCTTCAAAAGCTCTGGTGAACTGATGTCCCACAAACGCTTTCACACTGCAGAGGGACTGTTCACCTGCTGTGTGTGTGGGAAGGGATTCAATCGGTCACCCCACCTGCAGACACACCAGCGAGTTCATACTGGGGAGAGGCCGTTCACCTGCCCTGTGTGTGGGAAGGGATTCACTCAGTCATCCCACTTACAGAATCACAAAGTCACTCACAGCAATGAGAGACCCTTTAAATGCTCTGACTGTGGGAGCGGCTTCAAAAGTGCTGCGGATCTGAATATCCACCAGCGCATTCACACCGAGGAGAGACCGTTCAGCTGCTCTCACTGCACAAAGAGGTTCAAAACCTCATCCAATCTGCGGGTACACCAGCGAGTTCACACTGGGAAGAGGCCATTCACTTGCTCTGTGTGTGGGAAGGGATTCACTCAGACATCTGGTCTGACAACACACAAAGTCACTCACAGCAATGAGAGACCTTTTAAATGCCCTGACTGTGGGCGTGTCTTCAAAAGTGCTGCGGATCTGATGATTCACCAGCGCATTCACACCGAGGAGAGACCCTTCAGCTGCTCTCACTGCACAAAGAGATTTAAAAGTTCATCCAATCTGCGGAAACACCAGCGAGTTCACACTGGGGAGAAACCATTCCCCTGCTGTGTGTGTGGGAAAGGATTCACTCAGTTGTCCAGCCTGCTGAAGCACAAAAGCACTCACACCCAGGAGAGAGCCTTTCAATGCACTGACTGTGGGACTGGTTTTGAAAGCTCTCATGAACTGTTGATTCACCAGCGAGTTCACACTGAGGAGAGACCATTCCCCTGCTCTGTGTGTGGAAAGGGATTCACTCAGTCATCCAGCTTGCTGAGACACAATGTTACTCACAGCAAGGAGAGACCCTTTAAATGCTCTGACTGAGAGGCCGGACTCAAAACCTCTCAGGAACTGATGATCAACCAGTGCATTTACACAGGGGAGAGACAGTTCAGCTGCTCTGTGTGTGGGCGTGGCTTCAAAAGCTCTGGCTAACTGGTGTCCCACCAGCACACTCTCATTGCACAAAGAGATTTAAATGGTCATCCAACCTGCAGGAACACCAGTGAGTTCACACCGGGGAGAGACCATTTACCTGCTTGGTGAGTGTGAAAGGATTTACTCGGTTATCCAGACTGCACAGACAGAACATCACTCACACTCTGCAGAGATCCTTTAAATTCTCCGAATGTGGGTGCGGCTTCAAAAGCTCTCAGGAACTGATGATCCACCAGCGCATTCACACTGGAGAGAGGCCATTCAGCTGCTCTGTATGTGGGAAGGGATTCACTCAGTCATCCAACCTGCAGGTACACAGCGAGTTCACACCGGGCAGAGGCTGTTCACCTGCTCTGACTGTGGGAAGGGATTCACTCAGTCAGCAAACTTGGTGAAACACCAGCGCTTTCACAAGTGATTACAGTTCTGGGATTATTCTTGTGAATCTTTCTTGCCCTTTCTCCAGTGCCTCTGTTTCATAGAATCATAGAAGGCCATTCGGCCCATCGAGTCTACATCGACCACAATCCCACCCAGGCCCTATTCCCACAACCCCACATATTTACCCTGTTAATCCCCACAAACACTAGTGTTAATTTATCATGGCCAATCAACCTAACCCACACATCTTTGGACTGTGGGAGAAAACCGGAGCACCCGGAGGAAACCCACGCAGACACAGAGAGAATGTGCAGACTCCGCGCAGACAGAGAACCGAGGGCGGAATTGAACCTGGGTCCCTGGCGCTGTGAGGCAGCAGTGCTGACCACCGTGCCACAGTGCCAGTGGTTAGCACTGCTGCCTCACTCCTTTTTCTAAATGGAGATCACAAATAGAACATAGAACAGCACAGCACAGGAACAGACCCTTCAGCCCACGATGTTGTGTCGAACATGATGCCAAATTAAACTAATCCCTTCAGCCTGCCCTTGGTCCATATTCCTCTATTCCTTACAAATTCATGTGCTTATCTAAAAGCCCATTAAACACCCCTACCACATCTGCCTCCACCACCGCTCCTGACAGCGCGTTCCAGACACCTACCACTCTGTGTGTAAAAAACTTACCCCTCACATCTCCTTTGAACTTTCCCCATCTCTCCTGAAGTGCATGCCGCCTAGTAATAGACATTTCAACTCTGTGAAAAAGACTCTGACTGTCAACCCAATCTATGTCTCTTATCATTTTATAGACTTCTATCAGGTTTCCCCTCAGCCTCCACCGCGTCAGAGTAAACAACCCTAGTTTGTCCAGCCTGTCCTTATAGCTCATACCCTCTAATTCAGGCAGCGTCCTGGTAAACCTCTTCTGCATCCTCTCCAAATTCTCCACATCCTTCCTGTAATGCAGCGAACAGAACTGAATGTAATATTCTAAGTGTGGCCTAACCTAACTTTTATAGAGCTGCAATATGACATCCTGACTCTTGTACTCAATAAAGGTAAGCATGCCTTTGGGAGCTATGGACTTGAACCGCAAGATCCCACTGTACATCAATGCTGTTCAGGGGTCTGCCATTAACTGGATACTTACCCTGAACATTTGATCTCCCAAAGTGCAGCACCTCACACTTGTCCGGATTAAAATCCATCTGCCATTTCTCCGCCCATATCTGCAGCTGATCTACATCCCACTGTATCCTTTGACAACCTTCTACACTATCTACAACTTCATCTAGCTTTGTGTCGTCTGCAAACTTAGTAACCCACACACCCACATTTTCAGCCAAGTCATTGATATATATACCACAAATAGCAGAAGTCCCAGAACAGATCCCTGTGGAACACCACTGGCCACGGACCTCCAGCCAGAAAACATCCTTGCACCACTATTCTCTGACTTCTATGGGCAAGTCAATTCTGAATCCAAGTGGCCAAGTCACCGTGAATCCGAGTCTTCCTAACCACAGACCACAGTCAGTAAGGATAGGCAACACCTCCTACCATGATCATCCTCAACACCGGTGCCCCACAAGGCCGTGTCCTCAGCCCCTCCTATATTCCTTATACACCTATGACAGTGTGGCCAAATTCTCCTCCAACTCAATTTTCAAATTTGCTGATGGCACCACTGTAGTGGGTCGGATCTCAGACAATGACAAGATGGAGTGCAGGAAAGAGATAAAGAACCTGCTGAATTGGTGCGACAACAATAATCTCTCCCTCAATGTCAACAAAATGAAGGAGATTGTCATCGATTTCAAGAAGCGTAGTGGAGAACATGCCCCTATCTACGTCAACAGGGACGATACAGAAATGGTCGAGAACTTCATGTTTTTAGGTGTCAAGATCACCAACAACCTGTCCTGGTCCCCCCATGCTGACACTATAGTTAAGAAAGCCCACCAATGCCTCTACTTTCTCAGAAGACTAAGGATATTTGACACATCAGCTATGACTCTCACCAACTTTTACAGATGCACCATAGAAAGCATTCTCTCTGGTTGTATCACAGCTTGGTATGGCTTCACAGCTCCAGCGACCTGGGTTTGATTCCCGGCTTGGGTCACTGTCTGTGTGGAGTTTGCACATTCTCCTCGTGTCTGCGTGGGTTTCCTCCAGGTGCTCCGGTTTCCTCCCACAGTCCAAAAGATGTGCGGGTGAGGTTGATTGGCTATGCTAAAATTGCCCTTAGTGTCCTGAGATGCGTAGGTTAGAGGGATTAGTGGGTAAAATATGTAGGGGTATGGGGGTGGGGCCTGGGTGGGATTGTGGTCGGTGCCGACTCGATGGGCCGAATGGCCTCTTTCTGTGCTGTAGGGTTTCTATGATTCTATGATTTCTATGATTCTGCTCTGCCCAAGACCACAATAAACTACAAAGGGTCAGGACACATATTAATGGACTCAAGAGCAGCTTCTTCACTGCTGCCATCAGACCTTTGAATGGACCTACCTCACATTCAGTTGATCTTTCTTTGCACCCTTGCTATGACTGTAACACTACATTCGGCACTCCCTCCTCCCATCCACTGACTCTGCCTCGGCAAAGCAGCCAGCATAATTAAGGACCCTGCCCACCCCGGACATTCTCTCTTCCACCTTCTTCCGTCGGGAAAAAGACACAAAAGTCTGAGGTCACGTACCAACTGACTCAAGAGCAGCTTCCTCCCTGCTGCCATCAGACCTTTGAATGGACCTACCTCGCATTCAGTTGATCTTTCTCTGCAACCTCGCTATGACTGTAACACTACATTCTGCACCAGCTTCTTTCCTTCTCAATGAATAGATTATCCATTTTACTGTAATTTCCCTCACTTTGTGAGCATCTGCAGTGTGTTTAATTGGATCCTGATTGTTTTGAACTCAGTTTCTCTCTGGAGTGTGTGTCAGTGCCTTGATGATGTCACAATGTTGTCTCAATCCCCTGGCCACATTAACCATTTCATCTCCTGCTGTGTCTCAAGTCGCTGTGTGTGTTTGGGACCCGCTCTTCACTCCATCTCACCATGAATTTAGGCTTGCTATTTTTCACATGTAACAAATCACATCTGTACACTCACTCCAGTATCCCAAAATCATGTCACACATTCCTAACTCTCAGATGTGCTGATGAAAAGATCAAAGTGAGTGTCTGTCTTTCTTATCTCCCCTGTTATGGTGCTGATATTTCATGTAGTGGCCGGGCTTTCAAATGTGGATTTTTCTAAAACAAAGTTCATGGACAAAGTTGTAAATATCTCCCAGAGAAAGTGATCAACTTATTCATCCCATCAACACATTCCAGACTTTCACTGGACTGTAGGTGGATACCAGATTGATATATTCCATTCAACCACACCCAAGGTGAGTTATTCCAATTCCTTTATTGTCCAGGACAATATATCCACAATATCTTTAAAACAGAAATTAAACATTCCCATTTGATTTCAGGTATTAACATATTCTGTTAGTTTGTTCTTTATTGTCAATGTCAGGCTGGGGTTGTTCCTCTTGGAGCAAAGGAGGTTGAGGGGAGATTTGATAGAGGTGGACAAGATTCTGACAGGTTTAGATAAGGTGGACAAAGAAAAGCTGTTCCCATTAGCTGATGGGACAAGGAAGAGGGGGCCGCAGATTTAAGGTTCTGGATCAGAGGCGCGGAGGGGGTGGGGGGAATGTGAGGAAGAAGAATATGCAGCGAATGGTAATGACCTGGAACTCGCTGCCTACGAGGGTGGAGGAAGTGGAGACAATAAACAATTACAAAGGAAATTGGATGGGCATTTGGGGCATTTCAAACAGAAATGCTGACTAAATATCTCTGAACTTCCTCACACTCTATCACTCTGTGATCCTTGCTAAATCTGAAACCGGGTATCGCAACAAGACTCAGAGCATCAGCCCACTGGAGGCAAAGTCATGAGACCGGCCAGTCCTGCAGAAAGAAACCCTCTGACCCTCCCCATTGACCAACTGTGAGAATGAACAAAATGCAGTCCTGGATGTAACTGAGAGCAGAAACAATGACAGCAGAATCCAACCCCTGGAATCACTTGTGAACTTGCTGGTGTCTCAGCAGGTGGGATGAAACTCTGAATCCCTTCCCACACTGAGAGCAGGTGAACGGCCTCTCCCCAGTGTGAACTCGCTGGTGTCTCCGTAGGTCAGATAACTGAATAAATCCCTTCCCACACTGAGAGCAGGTGTGTGGTCTCTCCCCAGTGTGAACACGCTGGTGTCTACGCAGGTCAGATAACTGAGGAAATCCCTTCCCACACTGAGAGCAGGTGTGTGGTCTCTCCCCAGTGTGAACTCGCTGGTGTAACTGCAGGTGAGATGACTGACTGAATCCCTTCCCACACTGAGAGCAGGTGAACGGTCTCTCCCCAGTGTGAACTCGTTCGTGTGTCTGCAGGCAGTATAACTGAGTGAATCCCTCCGCACACTGGGAGCAGGTGAACGGTCTCTCCCCAGTGTGGCTACGCCGATGAGCTTCCAGCTCTGATGGGTATCTGTACCTCTTCCCACAGTCCCCACATTTCCATGGTTTCTCCATGGTGCAGGTGTCCTTGCCTCTGTCTTGGGTGGACAATCAGTTGAAGCAGAACACGGGTACAGTCTCTATGGGCTGGGAATGGTGTTACATTTATTCAGGCTGTGTAACTGGTTAAAGCTCTTTAGTCAGTGCACTGGAACACTCTCACTCCAGTGTGGCAGTGTGTTGCTGCTTTTCCAGTCACACTGATGTTTGAAATATTTTCAAATTGACAGACTGGACAATCATTTCTCCTTCTAGATTCAAAGGCCGATGATATTCAGCTCCCAAGGAATATGACTCTGTCAGATCTGACGTGACGTTTGAGATTTCGGCCTGTGATTCCTCTTTCAATATCCTGTGAAAAGAATTTACAAAATTCAGCAGTGTCAGTGCAGGATAGAAATTCAGAACAGTTATTAAAAGTTTCTATGAAACATTCTTTCCTCTCTCATTCCCCCAAAGGTAAATCTCCATCCCACACACTCTCCCTCCATTCTCACTCTGCTGTATCTAATATTCACCCTCCCAATTCTCCTGAAGGTGCTGATTGAGGCTGATTGACAGATCTATGCTCACTACTTCCTGTCCTGGACACAGAGACCATAACAAATAGGAGCTGCAGTCGGCCATTTGGCCCATCGAGCCTTTTAAACTATTCAATGAGATAATTTGTTCATCTACCTCAGCATCATTCTCCCCACACTAAACCCATGTCCGCTGATATCTTCAATATCTAGAAACCAATCAATCTCTCCCCTGAAAATAGTTGATGACTGAGGCTCCACAGTCCTCAGGGGTTGAGAATTCCAAAGCTTCCCAACATCCTTGAGTGAAGAAATCTCTCCTCATTTTAGCTTTCTCTCCATCTTTCTACCTGTCGCCCATAACCCTTGACACCATTGTCAATCACAAATCTGGCTAACTCATCCTGGAATATATTCAACCTGGAATATAACAACCCTCTGAGGGAAGTCGAAAATATATAACATAGCTACAGTTCCATCTTACAAGTCTATGGATTCTATTTAAAAATGAACCTGGATGGGTACTTGAAGGAAATAAATTTGCAGGGGAACGGAATATAGAGGGGAATGGGACTGGATTGTTCTACAGAGAGTCGGCATGGACTCAAGTTACCAAATGGATTCCTTCTGTGCTGTAATGACTCTATGACTGGAAATACATAACAGCAACAGCATTATATTACAAGACTAGAAATAATAAATGTATTTTGTTACAGGACCACAAATAATATATCTAATCTGTACCATATAACAACAGTAGATATATCTCGTCCTATATTAATTTACTTTCCACTTAAATGTCAGCCATCTACTGGCTGAACCAGTCCTTTAATTGTGAACATCAGGAAAGAGACCATCCTTTTAGCCAGACAAATAAACGTGTCAAGCTGAGGGAGCAAAGGATGTCAATGTCTTTCAGAGAGAGAAACCTGGGCCAACCTTTCCAGAGTCTGCAGCCTCCCTGGATTCACTTCCTTTCCCTTCACTTGCTGTAAGTGGGCACGGTGGTACAGTGGTTAGCACTGCTGTCTCACAGCGCAAGGGACCCGGGTTCGATTCGCGGCTTGGGCCACTGTCTGTGTGGAGTCTGCACGTTCTCCCTGTGTTTGCATGGGTTTCCTCCGGGTGTTCCGGATTTCTCCCACAGTCCAAAGATGTGCTGGTTTGGTCATTGACCCGAACAGGCGCCAGAGTGTGGCAAATAGGGGAATTTCACAATAACTTCATTGCACTGTTAATGTAAGCCTTACTTGTGACTAATAAATAAACTTTAAAAATTTGAAGTTCCCAATTTACCCAGAATGAGAAAAGAAATGGAAAGAATGAGAAAATAAAGTGTTTTACTCACAGATACTGGAGGAAGTTTCAGTCTGTCTGAAGCTCAATCTTCATTCACATAAAGCCCTCTGATTGGCTGGAGGACCAGGGTCCTTCCGGTCCTCCAACTCTTCCCATTGGTCAACACGTCAGCAAGAAGGCCAGGAGGTTAGGCGCACCCCGCACATGCGCAGTTGCTCCTCTCCTTTGGACATGCGCAGTCCTGGGCCTGTGGGAGGGGGAGATCACCGAGCGGCTTCTCGCTCTGGCCGGAGCCGTCAGCCGGTTGGCTGGAAAGCTTGGCTCGATGTGGTTTAGGGGGAGGGGAACAATGGGTGGGGGCGGGGCTCCCGGGTCCGCGCGCCCGGGCCTGCGCACTGGAACCCGGAGACGTCACCGCGGAGCGCAGTGATTCCTATTGGTTGATTCAGGCAAAGCTCCATTGTGACATCACAATGCGGAAGTTGTCCAATGAGCTTCAGAGTGAAACTCCCTCCTCTGGACAACATCTGGGAGGAAATCAATGTTTCCCCCTTTCCATTTCTTTTCTCATTCTGGGGGAAATTGGAGACTTGCAGCAACTGAAGGGAAAGGAAGTGAATCCAGTCTGTATATTCCACACATTTTTAGCCCAGTAATTTAGACATCTGTCTGGCAGCCTGCATGGAGATTTTCAGCTCTCTGTGTCTAGGACAGGAAGCAGTGAGCATGGATCTGTCAATCAGCCTCAATCAGCACCTTCAGGAGAATTGGGAGGGTGAATATTAGATACAGCAGAGTGAGAATGGAGGGAGAGTGTGTGGGATGGAGATTTACAGCTTTTGGGCAATGAGAGGGGAAAGAATGTTCCATAGAAACTGGAATTGGCTGTTCTGAATTTCTAACCTGTGCTGACAGTGATGAATTTTGTAAATTCTTTTTGCAGCATATGAGAAGGTGAGGATTTACAGGCAGAAATCTCAAACTAAACGTCACTCTATTCATTGGGACCTGAATGCTATTGGCCTTTGAATCTAGAAGGAGAAATGTTTCTCTGTCCTGTCTGCTTCAGAAGGTTTTGAACATCAGTGTGACTGGACAGACACACACACACCTGACTGAGAGTGTTCCAGTGCACAGACTGAAGAAAGAGCTTTAACCAGTGACACAACTGAAAAAAGCATCTCAACATTCTCAGCAGGGAGAACATCATTCCTGTGTTCTGTGTCAGACTTAATTGATGGTCTAACGTGGGGAGTCACAAGGACACCCGCACCACGGAGAAACCGTGGAAATGTGGGGACTGTGGGAAAGGATTCAGTTTCCCATCTCACCTGGAAACTCATCGACGCAGTCACACTGGGGAGAGACCATTCACCTGCTCTGTGTGTGGGAAGGGATTCACTCAGTTACCCAACCTGCTGAGTCACAATCTTGCTCACACCCCGGAGAGACCGTTTAAATGTTCTGACTGTGGGAGCGGATTCAAAAGCTCTCAGGTACTTAGGGTCCACCAGCGCATTCACACTGAGGAGAGACCGTTCAGCTACTCTCACTGCACAAAAAGATTTAGAACGTCATTCAACCTGCGGGTACATCAACGAGTTCACACTGGGGAGAGACCATTCACCTGCTGTATGTGTGGGAAGGGATTCACTCAGTCATCCCAGCTGCTGAGACACCAACGAGTTCACAAGTGATGACAGGGGTTGGATTCTGCTGTTATTGCTGCAGTTAAACACATCCAGGACTGAACCATGTTCATTCTGACAGTGGAGTGGGAGGATTGGAGTGTTTCTTTCTGCTGGACTGTGCGGTCTCACAACTTGCCTCCAGTTGATGGTCTTTGAGTGTTGGTTGTGAAAACCTATATATTTCACATGGATCACAGAATCAAAGGGTTGTTTAGAGGGTAAAAGACATTTAGTTTACGTTTTAATGTGGAATCTGCAGGCTAAGTTGCCATAGTGATGGGCTGTGGCCATCAGAGATTTCATTTGTTGAATGTATCTGGCTGTTTCTCACTGAAGGCAGTTACAGATTTGGTCTTGTGTAGTCGGTCTCTCTTTCGCAGTTGGTGAGGGGGGAAGAATGCGGGTTGATTTACCTGGCTCAAAGCCAGAGGGAGAAATCTCCAGTGAACCTCAGAGTGAGAGGCAGTTATCCTTGTGGCAGGAAGCAGTCAGCTTGGAAGGAGCTGAGGTGAAGCTGCGGGAGCAGGCTGGGGAAATGCAGTCGGCCTATCCAAAGTCAGGGCTGGAAGGCAGTGAGGCTCAGGCTGGAGCTGAGGATCTCACAGTCATGGGGTCTGAACGAAATTCTGACAGGTCAAAATAACCCCAATTACCCATTAGTAATGTAGATTTCATATTGGGTAATGACAGAGCGGGCAGTATCGTGTTTCCACAACCTGGGAAAGTGGGCCACAGTTCGGAGATTATCCCTGTGAGTAAAACCTCCTCACCTATTTGTAATCCAGTTAAACAAAGAACTGATTTAAGTAGAAATACTGAAGTACCCACCCAGCGATGGACAGAACAGAGGCAGCAAAACTATCTGCAGAGACACAAATTCAACATTCTCAACAGGAAGGACTAAGAACTCAAAGTGACCCTGAAGGGTTAATAACACCAACCATTGAATGGAGTGTGCCTGTCAGAGCTGGAACAATACAGGACACAACAGCAGGAGTTCAATCAAATACACTCAGATTGAGGAGAATGGCACCAGGGATGAGGGACTTCAGAGAGATTGGACAAACTGGAATTGTTCAGTTTTGATCATGGAGTGATTCGTACAGAGAAGGAGGCCATTCAGCCCATCGATTCAGTGTCACCTCTCTGCAGAGGAATCCAACAAATCCCATTGCCCAATTCCATCCCTTTAATTCATCAAATTCATCCAAGTGCCCATTAAATTTCCTGTTGAAATTGTTTATTGTCTCCGCTTCCTCTACCCTTTTCAAGGTTATTCCCACTAGCTGTGGAAAAATATTCTTCCTCGCATCCTCTCCTGCCTCTCTCAACCAAAACCTTAAATCTGCATCCCCTTCGTCCTTGTCCCATCAGTTAATGGGAACAGCTTTTCTTTTTCCACCTTATCTAAACCAGTCCGAATCTTGTCCACTTCTGTCAAATCTCCCCTCAACCTCATAGAAACATAGAAAAACTACAGCACAAACAGGCCCTTCAGCCCACAAGTTGTGACGAACACATCCCTACCTTCTACACCTACCTATAACCCTCCATCCTATTACGCTCCATGTACTCATCCAGGAGTCTCTTAAAGGACCCTATCGAGTTTGCCTCCACCACCACTGACCGCAGCCGATTCCACTCGCCCACCACCCTCTGTGTGAAAAACTTACCCCTAACATCTCCCCTGTACCTACCCCCCAGCACCCTAAACCTGTGTCCTCTCATAGCAGACATTTCCACCCTGGGAAAAAGCCTCTGAGAGTCCACCCGATCTATCCCTCTCAACATCTTATACACCTCTATTAGGTCTCCTCTCATCCTTCGTCTCTCCAAGCAGAAAAGACCGAGCTCCCTCAGCCTATCCTCATAAGGCATGCCACTCAATCCAGGCAACATCCTTGTAAATCTCCTCTGCACCCTTTCAATCTTTTCCACATCCTTCCTATAGTGAGGCGACCAGAACTGAGCACAGTACTCCAAGTGTGGTCTGACGAGGGTCTTATATAACTGCATCATTATCCCCGGACTCCTAAACTCAATCCCTCGATTGATAAAGGCCAGCACACCATACGCCTTCTTAACCACCTCCTCCACCTGCGGGGCCGATTTCAGAGTCCTATGGACCCGGACCCCAAGGTCCTTCTGATCCTCTCCAGTACTAAGAGTCTTTCCCTTTATATTGTACTCCTTCATCACCATTTGACCTACCAAAATGGACCACGACGCATTTATCTGGGTTGAAGTCCATCTGCCACTTATCCGCCCAGTCTTGCATCCTATCTATGTCCCTCTGTAACTTCCTCCAGACATCCCTCCAGAGTATCCACAACCCCACCAACCTTTGTGTCGTCGGCAAACTTACCAACCCATCCCTCCGCTTCCTCATCCGGGTCATTTATGAAAATGACAAACAGCAAGGTTCCCAGAACAGATCCCTGGGGCACACCACTGGTGACCGACCTCCATTTAGAAAAAGACCCATCTATACCCACTCTCTGCCTCCTTTGGGAAAACCAGTTCTGGATCCACCGGGCAGCAGCCCCTTGGATCCCATGCCCTCTCACTTTTTCTAGAAGCCTTGCATGGGGGACCTTATCGAACGCCTTGCTAAAATCCATATAAACCACATCTACCGCCTTCCCTTCGTCAATGTGTTTAGTCACATTTTCGAAGAACTCCACCAGGCTCGTAAGGCACGATCTGCCCTTGACAAAGCCATGCTGAGTATTCTTGAGCATACTAAACCTCTCTCAATGCTCATATATCCTGTCCCTCAGGATCTTCTCCATCAGCTTACCAACCACTGAGGTTAGACTCACCGGTCGGTAATTACCTGGGCTATCCCTATTCCCCAAAAGATGTTTGAATCTTTTTCTACAGACACACTTACAATCAGGATCTGATGAATGGAGTGACTCTGGCAGGTTTTGGTCTGATGTCTGGTTTGAGTTTCCCTTCAAATTTTGTCGTCAAATTTCCTGTAAAAAAGATCATCACTGTCAGTCAAGAATAGAAATTAAGCGAGAAACATTTCTCTTGGGTTGAGTTTTCTGTGTGTAAATCCTCCCCTTCTAACTCCCTGTAAAAGGAGTTTCCAAAGTCCATCCCTGCCAGTCCAGGAGAGAAATTCACAACATTCTCTCCTCCTGCTGACAGGGAGCACCGCGCATGCGCACTATTGCCCATCGCCCCGAGAAAGATGGCCTCCATCAACTCGGGGCCTCTGAACTCAGGCATCTGCGGTCGCGGCCCCGAATGGTAGGAACGCGGCACTGAGCAGTTATTATTCGGGTTCTCCTGTCTCCACTGGATGCTTATGAAGCCCCCCCCATCCACCCCACCGCCTGCATTACCCTCCAGAATAAGCCGTTTCCCTGGAAACCCGGAGCCGATATAACCGCCTCCCCGCTACTGCGGCAGCAACATCCACTGCGCATGCACTTTGGATCTACAGTACGCATGCGCAAAGTTTGCTGTAAGGATAGATCATATTCTGATTCACTGTGAATGCTGGGTAAGATAGCCACCATTGAAGTATGTTATTGCATTAAAAAAATATGTTTTGTGATTCAATTACAACTGAAGCCAAAGCACCAAGGTACAAAATGAAAATAACGAATACAGCAGCTAATGTCAACAGGCACCACAGCTCTGTCCTGAGTTTAATTAATAGCGGAACAAACCTCTACACCTAAAGATGAACTCCTTGGAGTGTCAGCTGGTGTAACGAACTGATTGATTTACCATCCACCCCCTCTCCACACGCACACACACACACACACACACGGACTTGACAATAAGAATGAACTCATGGTTGATCAAATCCTTTGAACTTTTAAATATGTTAACAGAAGGGGAAAATGAATAAATCCATTTACACACATAACATATCTCATCGAAATCATAGAAACCCTACAGTGCAGAAGGAGGCCATTCGGCCCATCGAGTCTGCACCGACCGCAATCCCACCCAGGCCCTACCCCCACATATTTTTACCCGCTAATCCCTCTAACCTACGCATCCCAGGACTCTAAGGGGCAATTTTTTTTTTTAACCTGGCCAATCAACCTAGCCCGCACATCTTTGGACTGTGGGAGGAAACCGGAGCACCCGGGGGAAACCCACACAGACACGAGGAGAATGTGCAAACTCCACACAGACAGTGACCCGAGCCAGGAATCGAACCCGGGACCCTGGAGCTGTGAAGCAGCAGTGCTAACCACTGCGCTACCGTGCCACCCAGATGGTCTCTTTCTGGTGTGGCTGTGCTGCTGTCAATAGGATAACTGACCACTTACATTCCAGAACTGACTGAGTCAGCACTGCCCTATTTCCAAGACCAACATTGAGGGGCAGCACAGTGGTTAGCACTGCTGTCTCACAGCGCCTGGGACCCGGGTTCTATTCCCAGCTTGGGTCACTGTCTGTGTAGAGTTTGCACATTCTCCCTGTGTCTGCGTGGGTTTCCTCTGGGTGCTCTGGTTTACTCCCACACTTCAAAGATATGCGGGTTAAGTGGATTGGCCATGCTAAAAATTGTCAGGGGGACTAGCTAGGGTTAATGCCTGGGGTTATGGAGATAGGGCGTGGGTGGGATTGTGGTTGGTCCAGACTCGTTGGGCTGAATGGCCTTCTTCTGCACTGTAGGATTCTATGATCCTTGAAAAGGTACGAAATCAACTGCATAACTGCAAATAGTTTTATTTCCAAAACTGTATGAGAATTCCCACCTGACTCTATTGATTCAAGGAAACTTTGTTAATTTTAAAAATGTCCATGAATACTGCAGAGGCTTCGGCAACTCTTCCGATGTTGTTGTTTGTTAACTCAGATTTTTCAGAAAGAGAATTGAACAATCGTTTGAAAGGAGAAATAATGCACGTTTTTATGAAAGGGAATGATATTAGGACTAATTGTATAACTGTTTGAAAATAAGCACAGACATGATGTGTGTCCTCATGAGCTGTTATTTCACGATTCTATTGTTAGATCAATGTCTCTCCAACATTCCAAAATATCCAGTCCGAATTCTATCTCTGCAAATCAAGGTCACGAACTACAGCATGACGACACAGTTTGAAATACTCTGCAGTCCCTTTGAGATGCTGACCGTGACGTGTGTCTGTCGTGTACTGATTATCATTCACCTCACACTCTGAAAGATCCCCAGTTGAAAGTGAGAGGGGGAAAGTTTAAAAGAGATGTAAGGGGGAAGTTTTCCAAGAATGGTAAATTTGTGGAACTCGCTGCCCCACAGCATGGTGGAGTCTGAATCGTTGAATGGTTTCAAGGAGGAGATAGATATATTTCTGACACAAAAAGGGATGAAAGATATGGGGAACAAGTGGGGGGATCGATTTGAGACCAGGGAGAGATCAGCCATGATCTGATTGAATCGTGGAGCAGGCTCTAAGGGCTGAAATTGACCTACTTCTGTTCCTATAAATACAAGTTAAGTGAGAGTTTATTGGTCACAAGTAGGCTAACATTAAAATGCAGTGAAGTTACTGTGAAAATCCCCTAGTTATTACTGTATCACAGCAGCTCGTTTGCACAATGTGACTGAACCATCACATCAATACTTGGAGTAAATGACTGGGCTGAGACCTGGCTTGAATAAAATCATGAGGATCACTTATCATCACAGAATCTGAGAAATTTACAGCACAGGATGCCATTCAGCCCATCATGCCTGTGCCAGGTGAAAATGAGCTATCCAGTTTAGTCCCACTTTCCAGGTATAGGTTGACGGCCCTATAGGACACAGCATGTCAAGTCCATACCTGAATACCTCTTGCATGTGAACATTTCTGTCTCCACCACCCTTTCAGAGAGTGAGTTTGATTCCCCACCACCCTCTGGGTGAAAACATCTCCACGTTTTTCTAATCCTTCTGCCAATTGCTTTACCTCTCTGCCCCTTAGATCTTGACATCTCCGTTAAGGAACTAGGACCTTCTGAGCCACACTCTCTGGCTAACCACCCCCTAACTAGAATGGTGCTGAGTACTCTAGCTGTGATCTAGCTAGTGTTTTTAGTAGTTCCAGGATAACCGCTCTCTCACCTTACATTGATTCAGTATAATGGAAACTGGGAGTTGCAACCTGTCAGCATTTGAAAGATATTCATAAATGATTGGAGGGTTTCTTACAGTTGGGATCTTTCTCTGTTCTGTCCACTCGATGAGTGAGATAAGACTTTCTCCTGTGAATATCCAGCTGGAGTTTGGGCCCTGATGTGTTTCCTTGTTCATCTTGTTGACTCTAAATATTGAATCTTGTGGTTTCAGACACCAGCTAATCAAACTCCCAACAAAAGATTGTCTTTTACTAATTGTATTAATAGCACTGCAATAATACAGAGTATAGTTACCCCATCCAGAGAACAGGGAGAATTTGATGGGAGAGTCCGATGTGGGATCGACACGGACATCCACAGAACTGGCAGTTCATGATGTTGTTGTTAATGCTCAAGGGGGATGGGGGGAGCTCTGCGGCTCCGCTCCACCTCTGGTCTTGCTCTGCGGCTCCGCTCCACTTCTGATCTTCCTCTGGATACCTCGGATGTTGAGAGTTTGGTGATGATGGTCCTTGAAACTGAACCAAATTTCAGTGCTGCCCCCACACATGCCGGTCGCCACAGTGTTTTCCCGAGAGAGGTGGTCCACAGTGCAGAAGTTTGTGAGGATATATTTTACGGGGTCCGTGTGTCATTTGTATTGACCACCTTGATGTTGTTTGTCCTGAGACAGTCTCCCATCGGGAAACTTCAACACATTGGACTTGGTCTCTTGAAATAAGTCATGAATATGGATTGTTAATAAACTCCTGTCCTGCTTCTTGAGCTGTCCCCTTAATAAGAACCTGCCAACCTGAAAATGACACATCAATCCCTTCTCTTTGTCCTTTAACAACTCCTTTACCAATGCTAATATTTCACCCCCAGTGACATGGGCCCTTATCCTGTGCAACAACCTTGTGTATGGCACCTTATCAAATAGCTTTTAGAAATTCAATCATACAAATATTCTCTGGTTCCCCTTTATCTAACCTGTTAGTTACCTCCTCAACAAATTCTACTCGATTTGTCAAATTCTTTCATAAACCAATGTTCACTTTAGAACACATGTTCTAATTTTCTAATTGTATTGTTATCACTTCCTTAATGATAGATTCCATTAAGGGATTCATTAATTCATCCAACCTTCTGATACACCAGCAGCTCCATACAGGGGATTGACCGTTCACCTGCTCTGTCTGTGGGAAGGGATTTTCTCATTTATCTTATTTTCTGAAACACCAGCGAGTTCACACTGGGGAGAGGCCGTTCACCTGTAATGTCTGTGGAAAGGGATTTATTCAGTCATCCCACCTGCTAACACACCGGCGAGTTCACAAGGGACTGCAAGGTTTGGATTCTACACTTATTGATGCTGTTAATCATATTCAGGTCTGAATCATCTTCACTCTGACTTTTTTCTTCTGTTGAGGTTTGATATTCTGAATAAATGTGAAATCGACATTTGATTGAATCATTGTTGTAGATTTTTGTCTTTTCCATTTGAGTGTTTAACATCACCAGGCTGGAGCTCAGAAAGGGCAATCTGAGGGAGGATCATACAGTAGGAACAGAACTTCATTCTTGACACAGTCCTTCAGGGTCACGCTGAGAGGGACAAACAGCACTTTGGTCTTTTTCGTCACTTTTCACTGACAGCAAAGTCCCCGCGTGGGTGAATCCTGAGGTGTGTAAAAAATGTGTCCCAGTCGTTCTTTTCCATGGTTCCGAGCTCCTAGACACGGAAAAGAAGCTCCTTTACAACTGTGTTTAGAGTCAGGAAGAACAATGGTGAATGCTGGAAACGTGCTGTCAAAGATTGGTGTAAAACTGGGATCTATTCCTGACTGAGAGTGAAACGGCAGGTTTAGGTTTCCAGACTAAAAATGCAAAAAAGTCTAAAACATTTTAATGTGTGTGTGTCAGTCCTGGTTTATTGAACAGAAACTGGCTTAAAATAAATTGGTTGAAGTCTGCATCAAAGTAGCAGCTGGAGACGTTCAAAGGAGCCTGTTAACTGCTGGGACAATTAGACAACAATTTGATTCCCAGATAGAGAAGGAGCTGCAGTGTGTGTCCAAGAATTCTCAGTTTTGTTGTGTGCTTCCCATCCACTATCCTTCTAAATAAACCTCACTCCTATCAGCCTTTAACCATTATGAACAGAACAGAGAGAAGCTGAGCAGCATCAGAGTCCTGACTGACCATTTCAGAATGAGTGATGTATTCAGCTGAAGTTTCCTGTTGGTAGTTTTCTGGGTGATCTCCTTATTTTGATCATTCTCAGTGATCCCTGGGTGTGAACCTGCTCTCCTCTCTTTCAGACATTCACTCACTTAACATCTCCTCTCTCTCAGAAACTCAATCACTTAACATCTCTCATCTCTCTCACACTCACTGAACGTCACTCTCTCTCTCCAGGCATTCACTCACACTTACCTCACCTTCCACCTCTCTTACACTCTCACCTCGCTCCTCTCTTACACTCTAACCTCTCTCCTCTCAGAAACTGTCTTCGTCACTTAATGTCTCTCTATCTTTCTTTCAAACACTCACTCATTTAACCTTCGTATTTCAGATCTGCTTAAACTTATTCATTGTTTTCTCTCTCTCATTATCTCTCTTTGAAAAAGCACAAACACACTTCATCTCTCTTCGCTGTCTGAGAAAATATCTAATTGATGGAGATTCAGTCCTCTCTGTTTCTCTCTCCCACTTCCTCTGACAGCCCCTGACTCACTTTAAATCCCCTCTTTTCTGATAACCCTCTTTGGGAAAACTCATTTGTTCTCTAATTCCTCCTCATTTCGCCCAGTGATGACCCTCAGTCCATCTCCCAATTCAGTGAATGTGTTAAAAATCCAATTAATCTCCTTTCTTTATTGTTTAAAATGGGAATGGAGGTGAATGTAATGCTGAGACCAGTAGCAATCTGTGTGGTTGTTCTTGATGCTGTCAGAGTGAGTTCACCCTCACAGGAAGGAAGACTGTTCACGGTGATAACATCAAACTGACGCCGGCTGTTTCATTCTCAGGTAACACAACTTCCTGTTTCTCTGCTGCCGGTTCAAAAACGCACATCTCACTTCTGAGCAGAAAATAAATCCAGGCACAACAATCTGGTGAGAACGGGCGGCACGGTAGCACAGTGGTTAGCACTGCTGCTTCACAGCTCCAGGGACCTGGGTTTGATTCCCAGCTCGGGTCACTGTCTGTGCGGAGTTTGCACATTCTCCTCGTGTCTGCGTGGGTTTCCTCCTGGTGCTCCGGTTTCCTCCCACAGTCCAAAGATGTGCGGGTTAGGTTGATTGGCCAAACTCAATTGCCCCTTAGTGTTCCGGGATGCGTAGATTAGAGGGATTAGCGGGTAAATATGAGGGTTAGGGGTATTAGCGGGTAAATATGTAGGGATATGGCCTGGGTGGGATTGTTGTCGGTGCAGACTTGATGGGCCGAATGGCCTCTTTCTGCAGTAGGGTTTCTATGGTTTATTAACAGTTCTATGTTTATAACATCTGTCAATGCGGCCTTTATCTGTCCACAGAGTCAGGGCAGAGTCACACAGGTCACTTTGTGGTGACATTTACAAATGAGCCTGTTATTTCTGTTCAGAGTTTCCATTCCCCGGATATAACCGGCTGTGTTTGTGGATCAGTTACTGAGTTCCCTCTGCTCCCCATAGCCAGGAACTGATAGCCTGCTCCCTCATATTGTATATCATTCTCTCTGTATTGCTTGTTTCCTCTGTTTCTCAGCTTTTATCTTTGACCACCTCATCTTTCTGCTTTTTAAAATCTCTCTCAGTTCTTCTCTCAGTCTTTCTGTCTCTCCCTTCCTCTGTAACTTTCTCAGGCTCTGATTGTTCCTATCTAATCGAGATGTTCAAAATCATGAAGAGTTTCTGATTGATTACAGAGGGAAAAACAGGGAGAAAAGCAGAAAAACACGGCAGATCCGGCGGCATCTGTTCAGAGAGTTAACATTTTGAGTCCATATAATTCTTCAGGGCAGGAAAAACATGGGTTATCCATCTTAGATCAGGGAATGTGCTGGGGAGATTTAATAGAGGTGTTTAAAATGACAAATGATTTATGGTAGTGTCAATGGAGAGAAATTATCTCCCAGGAGCAGGAGGGTCTGTCGATGGAGAGAATCGATTTCCCCGGTGCAGGAGGGTCTGTAAGCAGAGGACACAGAGATTTAATTTAATTGACAACAGAATTGGAGGGGATGATAAGGAGAATGTTTTACACAATAACTTGATATGATCTGGAATGCACAAACTGACAGGTGCTAGAAGCAAGTTTAATAGTAGCTTTCAAAGGGAATTGGATAAATACTTGCAGAGGATAAATTGGCAAAGTTATGGTGAATGGGATTAATTAGACAGTTCACTCATCTTTGTGACATTCTGAATGTATCTCTCCTCAGGTTTTAATATTTGATCTTTTCGATTATAATGTGTCTCAAACAGAAGATTAAAATATTGGGTTTGATGAGCTGTCAGATCTCTTTCCTGTGTGTCTGTGTAACTTGAGAACTGGAGATGACCATGAGGAGGAACTGATTATTTTCAGTTCCTCTAACAGATACACCTCAGATATCAGAAATCCCTGGAGTTTCCCATGTCCTCATTATTCTCGCCTCGACTATAACAGCTCTCAGTCAGGCCGAGTCAGTCACATGTGTCTCTGTCATGATGTTTCCACTTGTATTTTATCACTCACCTCCCAGTGACACTCACCATAACACAGACACCTTAAAATATCATTGTTCCCTTGCACTTTGTCCTCCTATTATAATCAAATGTTTGTTGGGCCTCTTGTCTCCCTTAATGTCAGATTACCTGCAGTTAAAATGACCTCAGAGACACTGAAACTGCAGTTGTAAAATACAGCAGAATTGGAATAACAGATAGGTTATTGTCTGATACTGACAGTGGCAGAGTAACACACACCGGAATCTAAATACATTATATCAATAGACCACGACTCACTCACACTATCAAATGAAACCTAAACTTTGGTTATGGTGCACGAGATACTGACTGTATCACCATTACATTGGATCTAATGCTGTGTTCACTAACATACTGCAATGTGACTCTAAATATTTTAACAAACATTGTATTTGTTACACTCAGAGTAAGTCAGTGCTTTGCTGTGTTGTCTCTGTGCCCCATCTCCACTCTGAATGAATTGGAGCCTGTGTGTGTCATTGTTACACTGAGACTCTGTCACTGTTATTACTAATGTGGAGATGCCGGCGTTGGATTGGGGTAAACACAGTAAGAAGTTTAACAACACCAGGTTAAAGTCCAACAGGTTTATTTGGTAGCAAAAGCCACAAGCTTTCGGAGTCTTAAGCTCCTTCTTCAGGTGAGTGGGAATTCTGTTCACAAACAGGGCATATAAAGACACAGACTCAATTAACAGAATAATGGTTGGAATGCAAATACTTACAGCTAATCAAGTCTTAAAGGTACAAACAATGTGAGTGGAGACAGCATCAAGACAGGCTAAAGAGATGTGTATTCATAGAATCATAGAAACCCTACAGCACAGAAAGAGGCCATTCAGCCCATCGAGTCTGCACTGACCACAATCCCACCCAGGCCCTACCCCCATATCCCTACATATTTACCCACTAATCCCTCTAACCTATGCATCTCAGGACACTAAGGGCAATTTTAGCACGGCCAATCAACCTCACCCGCACATCTTTGGACTGTGGGAGGAAACCGGAGCACCCGGAGGAAACTCACGCAGACACGAGGAGAATGTGCAAACTCCACACAGACAGTGACCCAAGCCGGGAATCGAACCCAGGTCCCTGGAGCTGTAAAGCAGCAGTGCTAACCACTGTGCTACCGTGCCGCCCCACTGTCCAGACAGGACAGCCAGTGAGACTCTGCAAGTCCAGGCAAGTTGTGGGGATTACAGATAGTGTGACATGAACCCAATATCCCGGTTGAGGCCGTCCTCATGTGTGCAGAACTTGGCTATCAGTTTCTGCTCAGCGACTCTGCGCCGTCGTGTGTCGTGAAGGCCGCCTTGGAGAATGCTTACCCGAATATCAGAGGCCGAATGCCCGTGACCGCTGAAGTGCTCCCCAACAGGAAGAGAACAGTCTTGCCTGGTGATTGTCGAGTGGTATTCATTCATCCGTTGTCACAGCGTCTGCATGGTTTCCCCAATGTACCATGCCTCGGGACATCCTTTCCTGCAGCGTATCAGGTAGACAACTTTGGCCGAGTTGCAAGAGTATGTACCGTGTACCTGGTGGATGGTGTTCTCACGTGAGATGATGGCATCTGTGTCGATGATCCGGCACGTGTTGCAGAGGTTGCTGTGGCAGGGTTGTGTGGTGTCGTGGTCACTGTTCTCCTGAAGGCTGGGTAGTTTGCTGCGGACAATGGTCTGTTTGAGGTTGTGCGGTTGTTTGAAGGCAAGAAGTGGGGGTGTGGGGATGGCCTTGGCGAGATGTTCGTCTTCATCAATGACATGTTGAAGGCTCCAGAGGAGATGCCGTAGCTTCTCCGCTCCGATGAAGTACTGGACGACGAAGGGTACTCTGTCCACCTTGTCCCGTGTTTGTCTTCTGAGGAGGTCGGTGCGGTTTTTCGCTGTGGCGCGTCGGAACTGTCGATCGATGAGTTGAGCGCTATATCCTGTTCTTATGAGGGCATCTTTCAGCGTCTGGAGGTGTCTGTTGCGATCCTCCTCATCCGAGCAGATCCTGTGTATACGGAGAGCTTGTCCGTAGGGGATGGCTTCTTTAACGTGTTTAGAGTGGAAGCTCTCCACTCACATTGTTTGTACCTTTAAGACTTGATTAGCTGCAAGGATTCGCATTCCAACCATTATTCTGTAAATTGAGTCTGTGTCTTTATATGCTCTGTTTGTGAACAGAATTCCCACTCACCTGAAGAAGGGGCTTGAGGCTCCGAAAGCTTGTGTGACGTTTGCTACCAAATAAACCTGTTGGACTTTAACCTGGTGTTGTTAAACTTCTTCCTGTGATTATTGGACAAGCAGCAAATCACCGTCACAATGCCCGGCTGATTGACGGCAGCGCGGACCAATGGGAAGAGGGGACAGTGCTGGAGGACCGACTTGGAGCGGTCGGTCCTCCAACCAATGGGAGCGAAAGAGGGGCGGGGCCGGCTTTGACTGGAGCATGCGCAGTGTGAGTAATGGCGATGGGAAACGGCTTTTGTTCTGGGCTCGGAAATCTGTTAGAGGTGATTGGAGGTACGGAGAGAGCAATGGATCGTCCAGGTGGGTGGAAACGCTGCGTAAGCATGTTGTGTCAGCCGCAAACCGCGGAAGAGAACTTCTCGGACCCAGTTTGTACCGAGAAGGGCTGCAGCTCCTCGTGTTCGTCCCGGGTTAACGTTCGCCATCTTTATTGGGGGCAATATGCAGCAGTGCGCACGTGCGGCCGCCATGTTTGTAGAGGGCAATGTTGTCAATCAGTGGGAGGGGCTTGTTCCCCAGTGTTCAGAATGGAGACAACTTGTCCATCAAACTGCATCAACCCTGAGTCCCAATGTCTTATTGATGAGGCAGAGCGGTGGCAGAGAAGGAAAAAGAAAGGAAAATAAAAACAATAAATGCTGGAAAATCTCAGCAGATCTGACAGCATCTGTGGAGAGAGAATAGAACCAACGTTTCGAGACTGGATGACCCATAGTCAGGGCTTGTACACGTGTAAACAGAGCATGTAAACTTTGACACCTCCATGTACCCTTGTACACCTCTATCAATCTACTTTGCTCCAAGGAGAACAACCCCAAGTTCATAGAATCATAGAAATAACCCCAAGAATCATAGAAATAACCCCAAGTTATCCAGCCTAACATTGTAACTATAATTCCTCATCCCTGAAACCATTTTGATAAATCTCCTCTGCACCCTGTCAAGGAGCCTCACATCCTCCATAATGTGTGGTGATCACTGGTTTGCACAGACCCAGGTATTCTGTGTTCCTGTCTGTGATCTCATCGCATACTTACAATTGCACAGTGACATCACCCCCGCTCCCCGGGGATTTCCTCAACTGGGAGATTTTTCTCTGATGCCAATGCTTCTGATATCTTTCCAGCTGCAGGCTCCAGCAGGAGATTTTAATATTAAAATCAGTTAAATTGTTTCAGAGGTGAGTGTTTCTGACCATTCACGGGCGCGAGTTCACGTCATAAACCAGCTGGTCACCTCCATGCTGTGGTACCGGCTGGTCCCTTTGACCCCTCCCCCTGGCTTTGTCACCGATATCCAGAGAACCCTCGTGCGGTTCTTCTGGGGCAATCGACTGCACTGGGTCCCTGCTGCAGTTTTGCATCTCCCGCTTGAGGAGGGTGGACAAGGTCTGGTGTGCCTCCGCACTCAGATAGCGACCTTCCGCCTCCAGGCCCTGCAGAGGTACCTTTACGTTGAGCCCCCTCCACAGTGGTGTGCCATGGCGACGTATTTCTTCTGCCAGTGGCACGGCCTCAATTATGACGTGCAGCTCCTGCATATCGAACTGGGGCGTGTTCCGACCACCCTGCAGGAGTTGCCCGTCTTTTACCAGGACCTCCTCACTGTCTGGAACACGGTCGCCTCGCGACGCAGCTCTCCCCCGTCAGGAGTAGCGGCTCTCGTGACTTCAGGTGGCTGGCGGAGAGGAGGGCTGTGGACGCCGGGGTGACCAGAATCGGGGACGTGCTCGATGTCGGAGGAGCGGGCTGGATGAGTCCCCGCGTGCTGGCTGAGCGCGCAGGGACGACCGTCTGGCGCGCGGCCAAAGCCATCCTAGACCTTAGGACGGTCGTGCTCGGCCCCGAAACTGCACGCAAACTCGAGACGGCGCAGGCATGCGGTGGGATCCCACCCGAGCGTTCCCCTGTTCGGGCAGAATTCCACATTGGCCCAAAGCCTCAGCCCCCCCCCCCCCCCTGGGTGAGGTGCCCCACAGCCTGAGCCGCCTCGCGGAAATGTCCTCCGTGCCTTTTTCTACCGCACGGAGGCGTTTCCTGTGCGGGCTGCTGCTGCACACCCTCCACTACCGCCTCCTCGCCTGTCGCCCGGGTACACCATGGCGGGCCTTGTTGCTGCCGGGTGGCGGAGGTCCCCGCTGGAGGTCCCTCTACGGAGGGATCTCCCCCACTTACGTCTGGGACCTGGGGTGGAGGGTGATGAATGCAGCAGTTCCGCACAACCGTAGGATTCACTGGTTCACGGGCTCCGAAGACTGCCCTTTCTGCGGCCTTGTGGAGTCCGTGGACCATGTCTATGTTGTGTGTCTTAGGCTGCACTCCCTTTATGTTTTCCTAAAGAACCTTTTATTGATGTTTCGTTTGCACTTCAGTCCCATGCTCCTGATCTACGCACACCCAGTGCGGAGAGGGGAGGGTCGGGATGGCGACCTCCTCGTGAACCTGCTCCTGGGCCTGGCGAAACGCGCCATTTACCGGTCCAGGCAGCCGGCGATCGAGGGGGCCGTCCATTCTGACTGTCTCCCCCTCTACCGCGGCTACGTTCGCGGCCAGGTGTCCCTGGAGAGGGAGCATGCGGTGTTCACGGGCGCGGTTGACGCCTTCCGCGCCCGCTGGGCACCGCAGGGGTTGGGGTGCATTATTGACCCTAATAATCACATTATGATTTGATGTTTTTAAGTTTCCTTTGTACTTTGATTTCTGTTCGGGCTGTTCCCCCTCCTTTTTGGGAGCTGCCCCTTTTACTTTGTCCTGATTTAATCTGAGTTTGTTTATTTTGTTTGACCGAAAAAGAGGGCAACATCTGGGAGAAAATCAATGTTTCCCCCTTTCCATTTCTTTTCTCATTCTGGGGGAAATTGGGGACTTGCAGCAACTGAAGGGAAAGGAAGTGAATTCGGTCTGTATATTCCACACATTTTTCCTCCAGTAATGTAGACATTTATCTGTCTGGCCGCCTGCATGGAAATTTTCAGCTCTCTGTGTCCAGGACAGGAAGCAGTGAGCATGGATCTGTCAATCAGCCTCAAGCAGCACCTTCAGGAGAATTGGGAGGGTGAATATTAGATACAGCAGAGTGAGAATGGAGGGAGAATGTGTGGGATGGAGATTTACAGCTTTTGGGGAATGAGAGAGGAAAGAATGCTCCATAGAAACTTGAATTGTCTGTTCTGAATTTCTATCCTGTGCTGACACTGATGACTTTTGTAAATTCCTTTAGCAGGATATCAGAAGGTGAAAATTTAAAGACGAATATCAAACCAAACTTCACATCAAAATCTAACATAGTCACTCAGTTCATTGGGACCTGAATATCATCGACATTTGAATCTAGAATGGAAATGTTTCTCTGCTCTGTCTGCTTCAGGAGATTTTAAACATCAGTGTGACTGGAAAAGCACCGAGACACACACACACTGAAACGTGCACACACCTCAGTGATTGTGGAAAGAACTTTAACCAGTTAAACAGCCTGAAAATACATTGCAGCAGAGAGACTGCACCCATGTTATGTTGTAACTGAACTGATTGTCAAGCCTGGAGAGTCGCAAGGACACCTGCACCATGGAGAAATTGTGTAAATGTGGGGACTGTGGGAAAGGATTCAGGTTCCCATCTGCACTGGAAACTCATCGGCGCAGTCACACTGGAGAGAGACCATTCACCTGCTCTGTGTGTGGGAAGGGATTCACTCAGTTATCCCATTTACAAACACACCAGGGAGTTCACACTGGGGAGAGTCCATTCACCTGCTCTGTGTGTGGGAAGGGATTCAGTCAGTTATCCAACCTGCTGAAACACAATCTCACTCACATCCAGGAGAGACCCTTTAAATGCTCTGACTGTGGGAGTAGCTTCAAAAGCTCTGGGGAACTGGTGTCCCACCAGCGCATTCACAGTGAGGAGAGACCGTTCAGCTGCTCTCACAGCACAAACAGGTTTAGAAGGTCATCCAGTCTGCGGGTACACCAGCGAGTTCACACTGGGGAGAGGCCATTCACCTGCTCTGACTGTGGGAAAGAGTTCACTCGGTTAACAATCTGTTGACACACCAACGGGTTCATGCCAGAGAGAGACCGTACACCTGCTCTGTGTGTGGGAAGGGATTCACTCAGTTGCCCAACCTGTTGAGCCACAAGGTCACTCACACCCAAGACAGACCCTTTAAATGCTGTGACTGTGGGAGTGGCTTCAAAAGCCCTCAGGAACTGATGATCCACCAGTCCATTCACACTGACGTGAGACCGTTTAGCTGCTCTCACTGCTCAAAGAGGTTTAGGAGGTCATCCACACGACGGAGCCACCAACGAGTTCACACCGGGGAGAGATCGTTCACCTGCTCTGTGTGTGGGAAGGGATTCAATCGGTCATCCAACCTGCAGAGACACCAACAAGTTCACAAGTGATTACAGGGGTTGGATTCTTTCTCTTTCAATCTTTCTCTCTCTCTCTCTCCCAATCTTTCTCTCTCTCAATCTTGCTCTCCCCCCCCCCCCACCCCTCCCCCTGCTCCTTTCCCCCCCCTTGCTCTTTTGAGAATGTGTATAAGGTAGATTGAGAAGAGGAAAGGGTTAAAATTGGGATGCGTAACTAGAAATCAGTTGAGGGATAAACTGGTTTTGGAAAGGGCCTGAGGCGAGGGCGACAAGTGAAACTAATGATCACGTTCAAGAAACTGCTGATAGGTAATTGTGGTTCTGGCTTCGGAGGGCAGGGCCTTATCGATTGGCCTTTTGTCCTTGAAAGTAATCTAATCAAAATGTAACAATACAGCTATGCCCTTATTGGCTAACAGAAGTTTGTGGATGTATCTCTGTCGTGTATCACTGAAACTGTTTTGTAAGCCAGACAGAGACTCACAAACCCATGCTGGATGTGCATGGTCTTGCGATCTCTCCTCTGATGCAATAAAGGCGGCTTTCGGAGAAACCTGTGTCTCTTCAGTTTTTGATCCGACTTCCGAAACACGAATTCTACACTTTCTCCCCCTGCTCCTTTCTCCCTCTCTGCTCTTTTCCCCCGGTCTATCCCCCCCTGCTCTTCCACCCCCCTGCTCTTCCCCCCCCGCTCTTCCACCCCCCTGCTTTTTCCCCCCCACTCTCTCCCCCCCGCTCTTTCCCCCCCGCTCTTTCCCCCCACGCTCTTCCCCCCCTCCCCACTCTTTCCCCTCCCCTGCTCCAACCCCCCTGCTCTTCCCCCCCCCCTCCCCCCCCCGCAGGGTGGGTGAATCTCTGAATCCCTTCCCACACTGTGAGCAGGTGACTAGCCTCTCCTCAGTGTGAATTCGCTGGTGTCTCAGCAGATTCGATGAATGATTGAATCCCTTCCAACAAGTGCAGCATATGAACGGTCTCTCCCCGGTGTGACTGCGTCGATGAGATTCCACCTCAGATGGGGCTCTGAATCCCTTCCCACAGTCTCCACATTTCCATGGTTTCTCCATGGTGTCGGAGTCCTTGTGTCTCTCCACAATCAGTGCACTGGAACACTCTGATACGGGTGTGAGAATCTCAGTGCTTTTCCAGTCACACTGATGTTAAAAAGGCTGATGATTTTCACGTCCTTATGAATCAAGTGACTCTTTTGAGATTTCCATTTTCCAAACCTCTCCTTCCAATATCCACTGAAAGGAGTTTACAAAAATCATCACTGTCAGCACATGATAGAAATTCAAAACAGACAATTGTAGTTTCTATGGAACATTCTTTAAATCTCCACCCACGCCCCTCACACATACACTCTCTCTCTCATTCCATTTAGCATTCTGCGGCACGGTGGCACAGTGGTTAGCACCATCAGCTCCAAGTTCCCCTCCAACTCACATACCATCCTGACTTGTCTGACATCCAGGACTAAGAGAACAGAAATTTCATCCATATAAATACTGGGAAGTCTGAACCCATTGTCTTCAGTCCCCACCACAAACTCCACTCCCTGTCGGAGCCGGAACCAGGCTGTTCACAACCATGGTGAAATATTTCACTCCAGGATGAGCTTCCAGCCACATCATCATCAAGACTGCCTATTTCCACCTCAGTGACATCGTCCGACGCCACCCCAGTGTCAACTCATAAGACCATAAGACACAGAAACAGAATGAGGCCACTCGGCCCATCGAGTCTGCTCCGCCATTCAATCATGGCTGATATTTTTCTCATCCCCATTCTCCTGCCTTTTCCCCATAACCCCTGATCCCCTCATTAATCAAGAACCTATCTATCTCTGTCTTAAAGACACTCAATGACCTGGCCTCCACAGCCTTCTGCAGCAAAGAGTTCCACAGATTCACCACTCTCTGGCTGAAGAAATTCCTCCTCCTCTCTGTTTTAAAGGATCGGCCCTTTAGTCTGAGGTTGTGCCCTCTATTTCTCGCTGTTCCTACTAGTGGAAACATTCTCTCCACATCCACTCTATCCAGGCCTCACAGTATCCTGTAAGTTTCAATAAGATCCCCCCTCATCCTTATAAACTCCAATGAGTACAGACCCAGAGTCCTGAGCTGTTCCTCATAGGACAAGCTTTTCATTCCAGTGATCATTCTTGTGAACCTCCTCTGGACCTTTTCCAAAGCCAGCACATCCTTCCTTAGATATGGGGACCAAAACTGCTCACAATAGTCCAAATGGGGGCTGACCAGAGCCTTATACAGCCTCAGAAATATATCCCAGCTCTTGTATTCTGGGCCTATCGACATGAATGCTAACATTGCATTTGCCTTCCTAACTGCCGACTGAACCTGCACGTTAACTTTAAGAGAATCTTGAACAATGACTTCCAAGTCCCTTTGTGTTTCTGATTTCCTCAGCATTTCCCCATTTAGAAAATAATTGATGTCTCCATTCCTCCTTCCAAAGTGCATAACCTCACACTTTTCCACATTGTATTCTATCTGCTGCTTCTTTGCTCACTCTCCTAACCTGTCCAAGTCCTTCTGCAGCCCCCTTGCTTCCTCGATACTACCTCTCCCTCTACATATCTTTGTATCATCTGCAAACCTAGCTACAGTGCCTTCAGTTCCTTCCTCCAAATCGTTAATGTATATTGTGAAAGGTTGTGGTCCCAGCACTGACCCCTGAGGCACACCACTAGTCACCGGCTGCCATCCTGAGAAAGACCCCTTTATCCCCACTCTCTGCCTTCTGCCAGCCAATCCTCTATCCATGCCAGGATCTTACCCTTAACACCATGGGCACTTAACTTATTTAACAGTTTCCTCTGCAGCACCTTGTCAAAGGCCTTCTGGAAATCTAAATAAATCAGGTCCACTAGTTCTCCTTTATCTAACTTCTTTGTTACCAGATATGATCTAAGGAGATCCATCAAAGATGCCAAAAGACAATACCGGACCAAGCTAGAGTCCCAGGCTCGCCACACCAATCCCCGCTGACTATGGCAAGGTCTGCAAGACATAACAGGCTACAAGATGAAGGCATGTAAAATCGCCGGCTCCAACGCTCCTCGCCCTGATGAGCTCAATGCATTCGTTTTGAGCAAGAGGTCAGCGAGAGCATGCCCTCCACCCTGGAAGCCCTGGATGAACCTGTATCTGGGGTCTCCATTGCAGATGTCAGAGCAGCTTTCTTGAAGGTCAACCCACAGAAAGCAACGGGCCCGGATGGGATACCCGGACGGGCACTCAGATCCTGCGCGGATCAGCTGATGGGGGTATTCACAGACATCTTCAACCTCTCTTTACAACAATCTGAGGTCCCTATCTGCTTCAAGAAGACTACCTTCATCCTGGTACCGAAGCAAAACCAAGCAGCGTGCCTTAATGACTATCGGCCGGTGGCTCTGATATTCATCATTATGAAGTGCTTCGAAAGGTCAGTCATGGCACAAATCAATTCCAGCCTCCCGGACTATCTGGATCCACTACAGTTTGCCTACCGCCGCAACAGGTCCACAGCAGACACCATTTCCCTGGCCCTGTACTCAACCCTGCAACACGTAGATTACAAGGACACCAATGTCAGACTCCTATTTGTTGACTACAGCTCAGCCTTCAACACTCTTCTTCCCATGAAACTCATCTCCAAACTCCGTGGCCTGGGTCTCGGCACCTCCCTCTGCAACTGGATCCTGAACTTCCTAACTCACAGACCACAATCAGTAAGGATAGTCAACAACACCTCCTCCACGATCGTCCTCAACACCGGTGCCCCACAAGGCTGTGTTCTCAGCCCCCTATTATACTCTTATACACCTATGACTGTGCGGCAAAATTCCCCTCCAATTCGATTTTCAAGTTTGCTGACGACACCCCAGTACTGGGTCGGATTTCAAACAATGATGAGACAGAGTACAGGAATGAGACAGAGAACCTGGTGAACTGGTGTGGCAACAATAATCCCTCCCTCAATGTCAACAAAACAAAGGAGATTGTCATCGACTTCAGGAAGCGTAAAGAAGAACATGCCCATGTCGACATCAATGGGGACGAAGTAGAAAGCGTCAAGAGCTTCAGGTTTTTAGGTGTCCGGATCACCAACAACCTGTCCTGGTCCCCCCATGTTGACACTATAGTTAAGAAAGCTCACCAACGCCCCTACTTTCTCAGAAGACTAAGGAAATTTGGCATGTCAGCTACGACTCTCACCAACTTTTACAGATGCACCATAGAAAGCATTCTTTCTGGTTGTATCACAGCTTGGTATGGCTCCTGCTCTGCCCAAGACCGCAAGGATCTACAAAAGGTCGTGAATGTGCCCAATCTATCACACAAACCAGCCTCCCGCCGCGTCGGCAAAGCAGCCGGCATAATTAAGGACCCCACGCACCCCGGACATTCTCTCTTCTACCTTCTTCCTTTAGGAAAAAGATACAAAAGTCTGAGGTCACGTACCAACCGACTTGAGAACAGCTTCTTCTCTGCTGCTGCCAGACTTTTGAATGGACTTAACTTGCATTAAGTTGATCTTTCTCTACATCCTAGCTGTGACTGTAACACTACATTCTGCACTCTCTCCTTTCCTTCTCTATGAACGGTATGTTTTGTCTGTATAGCGAGCAAGAAACAATACTTTTCACTGTATGATAATACATGTGACAATAATAAATTATTATTGGAGGACGCGGAAAGTCTGCAGAGAGATTTGGATAGGCTGAGCGAGTGGGCGAGGATCTGGCAGATGGAATAGACATTGGCAAATGTGAGGTTATCCACTTTGGAAGAAATAATAGTAAATTGGAATATTATTTAAATGGAGAAAAATTACATCGTGCGACTGTGCAGAGGGACCTGGGGGTCCTTGTGCACGAATCGCAAAAACTCAGTCTGCAGCTACAGCAGGTGATCAAGGTGGTGAGTGGAATGTTGGCCTTTATCGCGAGGGGGATAGAATATAAAAGCAGGGAGGTCTTGATACAACTATACAAGGCATTGGTGAGGCCGCAACTGGAGTACTGTGTGCAGTTTTGGTCCCCTTGTTTGCGAAAGGATATATTGGCCTTGGAGGGAGTGCAGAGAAGGTGCACCAGGTTGATACCAGAGATTAGGGGTGTAGCTTATGAGGAGAGATTGATCAGATTGGGTCTGTACTCGTTGGAGTTTAGAAGGCTGAGGGGTGATCTTCTCGAGACATATAAGATAATGAAGGGGCTGGATAGGGTACAGGTAGAGGTAGAGACATTCTTACCACTTAGAAGGGAAACCAGAACTAGAGGGCACAGCCTCAAAATAAGTGGGGGCCGGTTCAGAACAGAGTTGAGGGGGAACTTCTTCTCTCAGAGGGTAGTGAATCTCTGGAATTCTCTGCCCATTGAAGTGGTGGAGGCTTCCTCGTTGAATATGTTTAAATCATGGGGTAGATACATTTCTGATTGGTAAGGGAATTAAGGGATATGGGGAGCAGGCGGGTAAGTGGAACTGATTCGCTTCAGATCAGGCATGGTCTTGTTGAATGGCGGGGCAGGCTCGAGGGGCTAGATGGCCTACTCCTGCTCCTATTTATGTTCTTAAATCAAATCAGATGGAGAAATTTCATTGGTCTGTGGAATTCTCTACCACAGAAAGTACTGGAGGCTGGGTCATTTAATAAAGATGTGGAGATGCCGGCATTGGACTTGGGCAAACACAGTAAGAAGTTTAACAACACCAGGTTAAAGTCCAATAGGTTTATTTGGTAGCAAAAGCCACTTCCCGGTGTGGCTCTTTCTACCAAATAAACCTGTTGGACTTTAACCTGGTGTCATTTAAATAATTCAAGGCTGAGTTAGACTATTTTTTATCTGAGGGAGGCAGTCAGCATAATAGAATTAATCAGATGAGCCACGAGTTTATTGAATGACAGAGCAAGGTCAATGGGCTGAATGGCCTACTCCTGACGCTAACACACTGATGGTCTCAGGATGTCCACACAGTCTCTGCAGCAGCTCCGTTCACCAGGGCCTGTCAATCAATCACACAATCATTTTCTCTCCTGGGGACCGGGACCCCGAAGCCCCGCCCCCTCTCTGTTGCGTCACCAAGAGGGCCACGCATGCGCTCCGCTCCTTGCTGGACCAAGATGGCGGCCATTAACCTGGGCCTGCTCCAAGAAAAAAATCCCCAAAGCAGCAAACCCGGGACCCGCAGGGTCTTATTCGGGCCTTCGGCTTTCAGCAAGTGTTTGTGAAGCCTCCGATCCCTCCCCACCCCGACTCCCGGCTAATTCCTCCCTCCGCCCCACTGATTCTCACCAGCTGAAGAAAAGCGTCTGCCGCACACAAGCATCCGAACAAGTGACACTGCGCATGCTCGAGATGCAGCATGGAGCCTGCGCACTGGTCTCTTGTGAAGTAAATCAGGCACTTTCAAACCCACGGGGAATGCTGGGTAACAACAGGGCCATTGAAAAACCAAATAGCAACAGAAAATGGATTTGTTACTAATTGAGATCAATTAATAAAAATATTAAAATAAATTATTGGTTTTAGTATTGTCACGTGTTAGTATATGGTGAAAAATATTGTTTCTCACGTGCTATACAGATAAATTGTGAATTCTGTGAATTGTGAATGTGTCTATTGTGAATGGGCACTCTGCTGTGCTCCATTTCTCGAAACCATGCATGCAGCACAGGAGCACAGTGGGTAGCACTGCTGCCTCACAGCACCAGGCACCCGGGTTCAATTCCGGCCTCGTTTCACTGTCCATATGGAATTTGCACGCTTTCCCTGTGTCTGCGTGGGTTTCGTCCGGTTTCCTCCCACACTCCAAAGATGTGTGAGTTAGGCTGATTGGCCCTGCTGAATTGCCCTATCGTGTCAGGGGACCAGAAGTTGTAATGTGCACAGGGTAGGACAAAGAACAACAAAGAACAGTACAGTACAGGAAACAGGCCCTTCGGCCCTCCAAGCCCATGCCGCTCCTTGGTCCAACTAGACCAATCGTTTGTATCCCTCCATTCCCAGGCTCATGTGACTATCCAGGTAAGTCTTAAACGATGTCAGCGTGTCTGCCTCCACCACCCTACAGGACCTGGCTGGGATTGGTGTCAGTGCAGGTTCAATGAGTTAAATGGCCTCCTTCTGCAGTGTAGGTATGAAAATACTGCTATCGTCTGGAACAATGGAGAGTTTTTCAAGTTTTTTCCTTCTAGTTCCCCTGACTCTCATTCTCAGAAGATGCAGACACTGGCTGGGTTCAAAAATCAGAATTAGTAGTTCCTCTGTCATTACTACTTTATTTGTGATTATTACTTTGTTGTGTCTATTACTTGATTCCCTATGATGTGGAGATGCTGGCATTGGACTGGGGTGGGCACAGTAAAAAGTCTCACACTACCGGGTTAAAGTCCAACAGGTTTATTTGGAATCATGAGCTTCCAGAGCGCTGCTCCTTCATCAGGTGAGTGATGAAGGAGCAGCACTCCAAAAGCTCATGATGCCAAATAAACCTGTTAGACTTTAACTTGGTGTTGTGAGACTTGATTCCCTATGACAGTAGTATCATTACTAAAAATCCGCCGCAACAGTTAACACAGAAATCTGAGGGCATTGTCATCACAGCCTTTCAAACCATTAATAATAGAATCATCAGATATTCGGTTGTAATTCTCTCTATGAAAATCTCTCTGGCAAAATAAATATGGCTTCTCCACAGTAGAAAGGAAATCATTCACTCATCAATCCAAGCTCAGAATGCATGGGGATATTGCTGGTAAGTGTCCAGGACAAATTGCTATTTGTAAGATGAAGGTACATCAGCAGCAGGAGTTAGTGAAGAGGGTGATGGTAATAACTAGGCAAACTGACTCAGCAGGAAAGCTGCTCTAAAGGAGATTCCATAGGATCCACCCAAAACACAATCATTGGCACCAGTACGACAGATTCCAGTTAAACCTGACTGGTGTCGGTGCAGGTTCAATGAGTTAAATGGCCTCCTTCTGCAGTGTAGGTATGAAAATACTGCTATCTTCTGGAACAATGGAGAGTTTTTCAAGTTTTTTCCTTCTGACCCTGACGTGAGTATGGCCAAAGATACCACACACCATAGGAAAGCCTTTCCCTCATCCCTCATAGCAAGTAAGAACTCATCCATCCTACATGATGAGGTTTTCTGTCACAAGGATGTGATGTGTATCACAAAGATGGTTAAAACCTTTTTTAGTTACATGGATTACATACATTGTTGTTGGATCATAGCTTGGTATATTTCTGTTTTGAGTCCTCGATATTATATCCAGGTTGTGTATCTCACCAGGCTTCCACACCCCATCATTACTCTACAGACTCATGGCCAGTTTCTTCAGAATCTCCAACAAATCTTCACATTCCCCCTGCTACAGACAGTGGAAAAGATGGATCCTGCCCATCTCAACACCTCCAGGGAGAAACTCCCACACAGTACACTAACTGTTCAATGTGAAATGAAGTAATGTTAAAAACATTGTTATAAAATGAGGCCAGGTGGCAAATTGGGAAGGTACATTTGATGTTCCAGATAGATTGGGGAAAAGCAAAACTTATCTTAGCAAATTGGAAATGAGGGAAGGAAACACACCATGAAGGCCAGTGAAAAGGTCAGGAAACTGGATGGAGAATAAACGCAATGAAGTTACTGTGAAAATCCCCTAATCACCACACTCCACCGCTTGTTCGGGTACACTAAGGGAGAATTTAGCATGGCCAATGCACCAAACCAGCACATCTTTTTGGACTGTGGGAGGAAACCGGAGCACCCGGAGGAAACCCAAGCAGAAAAGGGGAGAACATGCAGATTCTGCAAACAGTGACCCTGATTTTATCAACAGGGACAAGATGTGGATGGTAGTCATGATCCTGGACTGTGCCCACGCAGATTGTCTTTCTGAGCTCCAGACAGGTGATAAACACTCTGGTGTCGATTTTGTCTTGCCATCCTATGTCTCAAAACAAAGCTGGATTATTTCACATTTATTCAAAATATTAAACTGTAGCAAAGTTAAAGTGGTGATTCAGAAAGAAAATTTGACTCTCTGAACAAACATGGTTCAATCCTGGATATGATTAAAAGCAGCAGTGACAGCTGAAGCCAATCTCTGCAGTCACTTGTGAACTTGCTGCTGTCAACACAGGTTAGAAGAATGGATGAATACTTTCCCACACATGGAGCCAGTGAATGACCTCTGCAGTGTCAATTAATTGGTGTTTCAGCACTTCACATCTGCTTTTAACTTTCTTCTCACATTCAGATCATTTAAAATGTCTTCTCACATTCAGATCATTTAAAATGACTCTTTTCAGTGTGAACAAGTTGATGTTCAGTGAGACAGTATGACTGAGCGAATCCCAGATTAGGGTTTGGAATACACGGCCTGAGAGTGTGATGGAGGCAGGTTCAGTTGATGCATTCAAAAGGGAATTAAGAATGTTCCCAATTGTGGGGGAGTCCAAACGTAGGGGTCGTAGTTTGAGGACAAGGGGTAAACCTTTTCGGACTGAGGTGAGGAGAAATTTCTTCACCCAGAGGGTGGTGAATGTGTGGAATTCCTGATCACAGAATGTAGTTGAGGCCAAAATGTTGTCTGATTTCAAGAAGAAATTAGATATAGCTCTCGGGGCCAAAGGCATCAAGGGATGTGGCGGGGGCGGGGGGGGGGGGGGGGGGGGTGGAGGTTAGATCAGGATATTGAATTCGATGATCAGCCATGATCAAATTGAATGGCACAGTAGGTTCGAAGGGCTGAATGGTCTACTCCTGCTTCTAGTTTCTATGTTATCTGAAAAGGAAGAATGTGCAGGATTACAGGGAGAAGGCGGGAGAATGGAATTAGGCGAGTTGTTCATTCGGAGAGCTGGTGCACACATGATGGGCCAAATGGCCTCCTTCTGCATCAAAACTATTTGGTGATTCTGGTGAAATCCTTAAAAACTGTAATTGCTGGAACAAAACTCAGCAGGTTCAGCAGCATCTGTGCAGAGAGAGAGAAACAGAGTTAACATTTCAGGCCAGTGACCTTTCCTGTGAACTGGGGAAAGCCAGAAATGTAACAGGTTTGGAGAAAGGGGCGGGTGGGACAGGGACTAAAGGAAGGGTGGAAGACAGGAGAGATTGAATGAGAGAAAAGTGAATCACCCCCAGAGCCAAAGGGAATGGAGATGGAGCGAGAGAAGAAAGAGGGAAACAGAAGCTGTGCCTGGAGCAGGGGGGCTGCCGACTGAAAGAAAGAAAAGTGAAACAATCAAAGAAAAAGAAACAGAACGGGCTGAGAGTTTACTCTCTGAAACTGTTGGACTGAATGTTGGGTCCAGAAGGCTGTAAAGTGTGGAGGGGATGGGTCAGTGGGAGGATCTTCTCCTGGACCTGCTGCAGACCCTGGTTAGAACAGTAATCCAGGATGGGTGGGGCTGAAGGGGATGGCGGGGGTCACTCTGACAGATCTTCTGTGGTCTTGTCTGTGCCCAGGTGACCCTGGAGAGGGAGATTCTATCGGGGGTTTGTTGCTGATTAGTTTGATTTAATCACAAGTTTGGGGAAACGAGAGGAAAGAATGTTCCAGAGAAACTGGAATTGTCTATTCTGAATTTCTATCCTGCACTGATAGTGACACTGACACTGTCAACTCTTTTTACAGGGGATTAGAAGGGGAGGATTTACTGATAGAAAACTCAGATCAAACATCTGACAGTCACTCATTTCATCAGGACCTGAATTTCACAGACGTTTGGCACAGAAGGCCATTTGGCCCATCATGTCTGTGTCTGCTCCCCAAGTGAGCATTAAGGCATAGTGCCATTCTCCTGCCTTTTCTCCATGCTAGTGAATTTCATAAGCTATCCAGCTCTTGGCTCCCCCAAGAGACCAAATGAAGATTTTCGGAGTCTAAAATTGCCCTTTATTCAAGTTAAAGCAGGGCAAACTGGTTTCCACACACATGGCGACAGACTGCCAGAACAAAGGAATACTATTGCAATCATACCTTTAGGATCAACTACAGGTAATTAACATACACAGATTGAAATTGTACACTGATTTAAAGGTACTCACTATCCAATCACAACTAATAGTTCTGATTACTTCATTTGTTTCCCACAGTGATGTTTAACCAATTACAGCAACTCTCCCCTTGCCTAATTGAAATATCCAATTATCAACAGGGCACGTACACATAGCTACATCATCAATAAACACATGTCTATGGTCCTTGACGATCTGGCACCCTGAGTGCTGACATATGACTTCTATCAAAACACTGCAGTCTTGGGCTGTTATCTGAAAGCAGTGATGTTGTAGTTACAGCCTCTTGTGGCCTATCAAAGCCCCCTTGTCTATTGTTTGTGCAGCTGTGCCTTGCAGCTCCAGCAGTTTCCCAGGAACTTTGCTGCATTGAATGATTTTTAACCCTTTCACCATCTATTAGTCCAGTGGACCTTCTCCGAACCATTTCTTACGCATTTACATCCTTTCTTAAATAAGGAGACCAATAATACTCCAGGTGTGACCTCACCAGTGTTCTGTATAACCGAAGAATAACATCCCTTCTTTTGTAATTAATTCTCCTCACAATAAACAATAACATTCTATTAACTTTCCTGATTACTTGCTGTACCTGCCTTTTCTGATTCATGCACAAGGACACCCAGATCCCTCTAAATCTCTCACTGTTTAGACAATATTCTTTGTATTTATACTTCCTGCCAAAATGGACAATTTCGCATTTACCCACATTATACTACATTTGCCAGTTCTTTGCCCACTCACTTAACCTATGTCCCTTTGTAGCCTCCTCACATCCTCTTCACAACTTATTTTACTAATTATTTTATATCATCAGCAAATTTAGCAACCATACATTCAGTACCTTCATCCAAGTCATTGAAATAAATGGTAAAAAGATTCCAGCATTGAACCCAGTGGCACACCGCTCATCACATCCAGCCAACTAGAAAAATTCCTCTTTATGCCAACTCTCTTCTTCCTGTTAGTCATAGAGTTATACAACACAGAAAAAGGCCATTCGACCCATCATTTCTATGCTGGTCAAAGACAAATCATCAAACTATTCTAATCCCATTTCCCAGAACTTGGACCGTTGCCTTGCATGTCTTGGTATCGCAAATGCACTTCTAAATAAGCAACAAAGAAAATTACAGCACAGGAATAGGCGCCTCAGCCCTCCAAGCCTGCACCGACCATGTTGCCTCACTGAACTAAAACCCCCTACCCTTCTGGGGGTCATATCCCTCTCTTCCCATCCTATTCATGTATTTGTCCAGATGCCCCTTAAAAGTCACTATCATATCTGCTTCCACTATCTCCCCTGGCAGCGAGTTCCAGGCACCCACCACCCTCTGAGTAAAAGAACTTGCCTCGTACATCTCCTTTAAACCTTGCCCCTCGCACCTTAAACCTATGCTCCCGAGTAATTTGACTCTTCCACCCTGGGAAACTAACTATCCACTCTGTCAATGCCCCTACTAATCTTGTAGACTTCTATCAGATCGCCCCTCAACCTCTGTCTTTCCAGTGAGAACAAACCAAGTTTCTCCAACCTCTCCTCATAGCTAATGCCCTCCATACCAGGCAACATCCTGGTAAATCTTTTCTGTACCCTCTCCAAAGCTGCCACATCTTTCTGGTAGCGTGGCGACCAGAATTGAACACTAGATTTCAAGTGCGGTGTAACTAAGGTTCTATAAAGCTGCAACATGACTTGCCAATTTTTAAACTCAACACCCCAGCCGATGAAGGCAAGCATGCCCTGTGCCTTCTTGACTACTTTCTCCACCTGCATTGCCACTTTCAGTGACCTGTGTACCTGTACACCCAGATCCCTCTGCCTAGCAATACTCTTACGGTTTCTGCCATTTATTGTATATTTCCTGTCTTTATTAGACCTTCCAAAATGCATTACCTCACATTTGTCCAGATTAAACTCCACCTGCCATCTCTCTGCCCAAGTCTCCAACCGATGTATATCCTGCTGTATCCCCTGATGGTCCTCATCACTATCCGCAATTCCACCAACCTTTGTGTCGACCGCAAACTTATCAAACCAGTTACATTTTCCTCCAAATCATTGATATATATTACAAACAGCAAAGGTCCCAGCACTGATCCCTGAGGAACGCCACTGGTCACAGCCCTCCATTCAGAAACGCACTCTTCCACTGCTACCCTCTGTCTTCTTTGACCAAGCCAGTTTTGTATCCATCTTGCCAGCTCACCTCTGATCCCATGCGACTTCACCTTCTGCACAAGTCTGCCATGAGGGACCTTGTCAAAGGCCTTACTGAAGTCCATGTGGACAACATCCACTGCCCTACCCTCATCAACCATCTTCGTCACTTCCTCCAAAAACTCGATCAAGTTAGTGAGACATGACCTCCCCTTCACAAAACCATGTTGCCTCTCACTAATACATCCACTTATTTCCAAGTGGGAGTAAATCCTGTCTCGAAGAATACTGCCCAATAATTTCCCTATCACTGAAGCAAGGCTCACTGGCCTGTAATTACCTGATTATTCTTGCTACCCTTCTTAGACAAAGGAACAACATTGGCTATTCTCCAATCCTCTGGGACCTCCCTGTAAAAAGTCTCACAACACCAGGTTAAAGTCCAACAGGTTTATTTGGTAGCAAAAGCCACTAGCTTTCGGAGCGCTCGCTGCTCCTTCGTCAGGTGAGTGGGAGATGTGTTCACAAACAGGGCATATAAAGACACAAACTCAATTTACAAAATAACGGTTGGAATGCAAGTCTTTACAGGTAATCAAGTCTCAAAGGTACAGACAATGTGAGTGGAGAGAGCGTTAAGCACAGGTTAAAGAGATGTGTATTGTCTCCAGACAGGACAGTTAGTGTGATTTTGCAAGCCCAGGTAAGTCGTGGGGGTTACAGATAGTGTGACATGAACCCAAGATCCCGGTTGAGGCCGTCCTCATGTGTGTGGAACTTACCAAGCATTCTCCAACGCTTGGTAAGCGTTCCCCAAGGCGGCCTTCACGACACACGACAACACAGAGTCGCTGAGCAGAGACTGATAGCCAAGTTCGCACACAAGAGGACTAACTGTCCTGGCTGGAGACAATACATATCTCTTGAACCTGTGCTTAGCCCTCTCTCCACTCACATTGTCTGTACCTTTAAGACTTGATTACCTGTAAAGACTCGCATTCCAACCATTATTTTGTAAATTGTGTCTTTATATGCCCTGTTTGTGAACAGAACTCCCACTTACCTGATGAAGGAGCAGCACTGCGAAAGCTAGTGGCTTTTGTTACCAAATAAACCTGTTGGACTTTAACTTGGTGTTGTGAGACTTATTGTGTTTACCCCAATCCAACACTGGCATCTCCACATTTTGGAAATATATCGCCGTTCCTTCACAGTCGCTGGGTCAAAATCCTGGAATTCCCTCCCTATCAGCAGGGTGGATGTACCTGCACAACATGGACGGCAGTGGGTTCAGGTCCCATACATCACAAAGGTGGACACTCCTGCGCCCCCTACAAACATGGCGATCGCACCCTGCTGCACATTGCCCCTTACAAAGATGCCGGCCGCACATGCGCACTGATAGACATTGCCACCAACAGATTGGCGGCCGTCAGCCCAGGCCCAACACGACAAGTTGCGCCTCCAATTTGGTACCAACAGGGCGCCCGAGAAGTTATTTTCCGAAGTTTGGGTTGAACAACATGTTTACGAAGCCTCTCCACCCACCCGCCACATTCATCGCTCTCCGCGCGCCGCCCTCTACCTTGAACTGATCTCGGCTCCGAGTTAAAACCGTCCGTCCACCGCCATTACCCACACTGCGCATGCTTCAGACCCCTCCCCTATTCACTCTGGTTGGAGGACCAGCCGCTCCTGCTCGGTCCCCCAGCCCCGCCCCCTTTTCCTAGTGGTCCAGAGCTGCCGTCAATCAGTCCCCGGGCATTGTGACGTTGGGCATGCGCAGTGCGGCTCATGTCCAGGGACAGGCGCTTGTTTGTCTGATCTTCAGGCGGGAAGGAGGCGGATAAGCGGAGGCAGCGTTAGGGGCAGTGGGTGGGAGGGGAGGCTCCACACACCCAGTGGAGGCTTCAACACCCCCAATAAGGAACTAGCGGCACCGCCTCAACACCCAACACAACGGCAGCTGCAGCGCTTCCTCCCGGGGCCAGGCCCCACTGGACAAATGTGGCTTCAGGAAGGAAATGCAGCAATGGGTTTGATTTGATTTATTGTCACATGTATTGGGATACAGTGAAAAGTATCGTTTCTTGCGCGGTATACAGATAAGTCATACTGTTCATAGAGTACATAGGGGAGTAGGAAAGGAGAGAGTGCAGAATATAGTGTTTCAGTTACAGAAAGGGTGAAGAGAAAGATCAGCTTAATATGAGGTAGGTCCATTCAAAAGGAGCAGGCTTTGGAGAGGGTACAGAAAAGATTTACCAGGATGTTGCCTGGTGTGGAGGACATTAGCTATGAGGAGAGGTTGGAGAAACTTGGTTTGTTCTCACTGGAACAACGGAGGTTGAGGGGTGAACTGATAGAATTCTACAAGATTATGAGGGGCGTGGACAGAGTGGATAGTCAGAAGCTTTTTCCCAGGATGGAAGAGTCAATTACTAGGGGGCATAGGTTTAAGGTGTGAGGGGCGAGGTTTAATGGAGATGTTTGAGGCAAGTTTTTTACACAGTCATAGTCATAGAGGTTTACAGCATGGAAACAGGTCCTTTGGCCAACTTGTCCATTAAGAAGTCTCACAACACCAGGTTAAAGTCCAACAGGTTTATTTGGTAGCAAATACCTGGTATTTGCTACCAAATAAACCTGTTGGACTTTAACCTGGTGTTGTGAGACTTCTTACTGTGCTTACCCCAGTCCAACGCTGGCATCACAACTTGTCCATGCCACCCTTTTTTAAAAAACTTCTAAGCTAATCCCAATTGCCCGCATTTGGCCCATATCCCTCTATGCCCATTGTGCCCATGTAACTATCTAAATGCTTTTTAAAAGACAAAATTGTACCGGCCTCTACTCATAAGTCTGGCAGCTTGTTCCAGACACTCACCACCCTCTGTGTGAAAAAATTGCCCCTCTGGACACTTTTGTATCTCTCCCCTCTCTCCTTAAACCTATGCCCTCTAGTTTTAGACTCCCCTACCTTTGGGGAAAGATATTGACTATCGAGCTGATCTGTGCCCCTCATTGTTTTATAGACCTCTACAAGATCAACCCTCAGCCTCCGACGCTCCAGAGAAAAAAGTCCCAGTCTATCCAGTCTCTCCTTATAACTCAATCCATCAAGTCCTGGTCGCATCCTAGTAAATCTTTTCTGCACTCTTTCTAGTTTAATAATATCCTTTCTATAATAGGGTGACCAGAATTACACACAGTATTCCAAGTGTGGCCTTACCAATGTCTTGTACAACTTCAACAAAACATTCCAACTCCTGTATTCAGTGTTCTGACCGATGAAACCAAGCATGCCGAATCCCTTCTTCACCACTCTGTCCATCTGTGACTCAATTTTCAAGGAGCTATGAACATGTACCCCAAGATCTCTTTGTTCTGTAACTCTCCCCAACGCCCTACCATTAACTGAGTAAGTCCTGCCCTGGTTCAATCTACCAAAATGCATCACCTCGCATTTGTCTAAATTAAACTCCACCCGCAAGTGGTTCTGATGTTACAGAAAAATAACTTGGCAATAATAGTCAATTACAGCAAATCAGAAACCAGGAATGTTTCTAATCCTTCATTGACGGACATATTTGCCAATTAAATCTGAGCTTTTTGCCCTTTCGCATTCGATGAAAAATTGACTGCTGCTAATCCTTTATTTGCATAGCATATCCCCATATCTCGCCTTTGGTATTTGCTATGGAGAAATCTGGTCTTGCTCACCCTCTGATGAAGGCCGAAAAGCAGAATGTTCTGGGGCCTACGTCGGTGAAGATTAGCCTGTTCATGCTGAAATAGCAGACACTGACTCCTTTGAAGGTCTGCAAGCCGATAAACATTTTCACTCGCTGTTGAAGAGAAGGCAGGAAACTTTAATCTGAGCATTTCCACATAGTCAGCCCTGCTTCGTGCATGTGTTAGAGTGGGCCAAGGCTGAGGCAGCTGTCCTATATATATTTATAGAGAGAGAATAGACTAACATTTGAGTCTGGATGACCCTTTGTCAGAACTCTGATGAAGGGCCATCCAGACTTTAAATGTTGGCTCCATTCTCTCTCCACAGATGCTGTCAGACCTGCTGACATTTTCCAGCATTCTCTGTTTTTGTTTCAGATTCCAGCATCCGCAATATTTTGCTTTTATATGTATTTATATATCCAAATGTGCTATGTTAACAAAATGGACAGTTACTAACCGAAGTATAAAGCATTATGTGATTTAGCTGACTTGACCATAATCCTATAGTTATTCAGTCATTAAAGACACAGTCATGGAGCATTAAACTTGCTGAGCAGGGCCCCTTGTATCAACACACAGGCAGCTGCTTTGTGAGACTGCGAGCAGAACAGACAAGTCAGAGATAAGAGTGTCTTGAGAAGAGAGATTCATTGTGAAGGATCAGGGACAGTTGATAAGATGTAGGAATTCTATGATTCTAATGAACATTCTTTCCTCTCTCATTCCCCAACAGCTGTAAATCTCCATCCCACACACTCTCCCTCCATTCTCACTCTGCTGTATCTAATATTCACCCTCCCAATTCTCCTGAAGGTGCTGATTGAGGCTGATTGACAGATCCATGCTCACTGCTTCCTCTCCACCACACACAAATCATAAGAAACAGGAGCTGCAGTTGGATATTCAGCCCATCGAACTGCCTCAACCATTCATTGAGAATTGGCTGATCTACCGCAGCATCATTTCCCACGCTATCCCCCAGATAGAGAGAGAATAGAGCCAATGTTTCGAGTCTGGAGAGAGGAAAGAATGTTCCATAGAAACTAGAATTGTGTGTTCTGAATTTCTATCCTGCACTGACACTGATGATCTCTGTAAACTTGTTTTACAGGATACTGAAAGAGGAATCACAGGCCGAAATCTCAAACGTCACATCTAGATCTGACAGTCATATTCCTTGGGACCTGAATATTATCGGCCTTTGTATCTTGAAGGAGAAATTGTTGTCTGGGCTGTCAGTTTGAAAAGATTTCAAATGTCAGTGTGACTGGAAAAGCAGCAACACACTGCCACACTAGAGTGAGAGTGTTCCAGTGCCCTGACTAAAGAGCTTTAACCAGTTACACAGCCTGAATAAATATCACACCATTCACAGCGGGGAGAGACTGTACCCGTGTTCTGTGTGTGGACAAGGCTTCAACTGATTGTCCACCCAAGAGAGAGGCAAGGACACCTGCACCATGGAGAAACCATGGAAATGTGCGGACTGTGGGAAGAGATACGGAGCCCCTTCAGAGCTGGCAGCTCATCGGCGCAGCCACACTGGGGAGAAGCCATTCATCTGCTCTCAGTGTGAGAAGGGATTCAGTCAGTTATCCAACCTGCAGAGACACCAGCGAGTTCACACTGGGGAGAGACTGTTCACCTGCTCTCAGTGTGAGAAGGGATTCAGTCAGTTATCTGGCCTGCAGGCACACCAGCGAGTTCACACTGGGGAGAGGCCCTTCACCTGCTCTCAGTGTGGGAAGGGATTCACTGATTTATCCACCCTGCTGACACACCAGCGAGTTCACACTGGGGAGAGACCGTTCACCTGCCCTCAGTGTGGGAAAGGGTTCAGTCGATTATCTAACCTGCAGATGCACCTGCGTGTTCACACTGGGGAGAGGCCGTTCACCTGCTCTCAGTGTGAGAAGGGATTCAGTCAGTTATCCAGCTTGCTGACACACCAGCGAGTTCACACTGGGGAGAGGCCATTCACCTGCTCTCAGTGTGGGAAGGGATTCACTGATTTATCCACCCTGCGTAGACACCAGCGAGTTCACACTGGGGAGAGGCCGTTCACCTGCTCTCAGTGTGGGAAGGGGTTCAGTCAATTATCTGACCTGCAGATACACCAGCGAGTTCACACTGGGGAGAGGCCGTTCACCTGCTCTCAGTGTGGGAAGGGATTCAAAGTTTCATCCCGGCTGCTGAGACACCAAAAAGTTCATGAATGATTCCAGGGGTTGGATTCTGCTGTTATTGTTTCTGCTCTCAATTACACCCAGGACTGCATTTTGTTCATTCTCACAGTTGGTCAATGGGGAGGGGCGGAGGGTTTCTTTCTGCTGGACTGGCCGGTCTCATGACTTTGCCCCCAGTGGGCTGATGCTCTTTGAGCCTCGTTGCGAATACCTGGTTTCAGATTTCACAAGGATCACAGAGTGACAGGGTGTGAGGAAGTTCAGAGAGGGCAATGGACAGCAGGGCGGTGGCCATCTTTATAGGGGGCAATGGGCAACAGGACACATGTGCAGCCGCCACCTCTATAGGAGGCAGTGGGCATTGATTCCAGAAGTTAGTTCCTGGCCTCCAGAATTGGTCCCTTTCCATTAAGCCACAGAAACATTGAATTATTGCACTACAGAAAATGACTAACCAGTCACGCATGTGCTGGTTCTCTGCAAGGAAATCAGCTCATCCCACTACCCTGTCTTTTCACTAACAAGACCAACAGAAAATATTTCCCATCCCCAATTACCTGTGGAGAAGATTATGTTTTATCTTCTTGATCAGCTGCAGTCCATGTGGTGAAGGTGCTCCCCTTTAGGTCAAGAGTTACAGGCTATTCACCCAGTGATGAAGAAGGGACAGTGATACATCTCCAAATCAATAATTACAATGTGTATTTATACAGCATCTTTCATGTACTGGAACTTCTGAGGCATTTCTCAGGTGTGATATAAAGCAACATTTGACATAGAGTCATGTGAGCAGACATGAGGGTGGATGGGTAAAGGCTTGGTTAAAGAGGTAGTTTTAATGAGTATCTTAAAGGGGGGAAGGATGATAGAGAGGGGGAGCAGTTTAGGGGGAAATTCCAAAGATTATGGCCTTGGTAACTGGGAGTGCGGACACGTATGATGGAGTGATTAAAACTGTGAATGCTGAGGAAGCCGGAATGAAAGGAATGCAGAGATATTGGAGGGTTGTGAGGCGAGAGGAGATTACAGAGATAGGGAGGGGTGAAACCATGGAGGGACTTGAGAACAAGGATGAGAAATTTAAAATGTTGATTCGTAAACAGGAGCCTTTGTAGCACAGGGGTGATGGGTGAACAAGATCTGGAATGAGTAAACACGTGGGCAGCAGAATTGTGATGACCTCAAGTTAATAGACAGGTTGAGTGAGGGAGACCGGCCAGGGGTGTGTTAGAATTATTAAGTCTAATGGTAACAAGCACTCAGATCCTGCATGGATCAGCTGGCCGGGGTATTCGCAGACATCATCAACCTCTCTTTACAACAATCTGAGGTCCCTATCTGCTTCAAGAAGATGACCATCATCCCGGTACCAAAGAAAAGCCAAGCAGCGTGCCTTAATGACTTCCATCCGGTGGGTCTAACATCCATCATTATGAAGTGCTTCGAAAGGTTAGTCATGGCACGAATCAATTCCAGCCTCTCGGACTGCCTGGATCCAATACAGTTCGCCTACCGCCCAACAAGTCCACAGCAGACGCCAATTCCTTGGCCCTGCACTCAACCATGGAACACCTAGATTACAAAGACACCTATGTCAGACTCCTATTTATTGACTACAGTTCAGCCTTCAACATCATTATCCCCACGAAACTCATCTCCAAACTCCGTGGCCTGGGCTTGGCACCTTCCTCTGCAACTGGATCCTGAACTTCCTAACCAACAGACCACAATCAGTAAGGATAGGCAACAACACCTCCTCCATGATCATCCTCAACACCGATGCCCCACAAGGCTGTGTTCTCAGCCCTTACTATACTCCTTATACACCTATGATTGTGTGGCCAAATTTCCCTCCAACTCGATTTTCAAGTTTGCTGGTGACACCACCGCAGTGGGTCGGATCTCCAACAATGACGAGACAGAGTACAGGAATGAGATAGAGAATCTGGTGAAATGGTGCGGCAACAATAATCTCTCCCTCAATGTCAACAAAATGAAGGAGATTGCCATCGACTTAAGGAAACATAGTGGAGAACGTGTCCTGTCTACATCAACGGGGATGAAGTAGAAATGGTCGAAAGCTTCATGTTTTTAGGTGCCCAGATCATTAACAACCTGTCCTGGTCCCCCCAAGCCAACACTATAGTTAAGAAAGCCCACCAACGCCTCTACTTTCTCAGAAGACTAAGGAAAACCTCACGGGATCCAGGGTGAGGTAGCTAAATGGATACAAAATTGGCTTGATGACAGAAACCAGAGGGTGGTTGTAAAGGGCTGTTTTTCAAACTGGAGACCTGTGACCAGCGGAGTGCCTCAAGTACCGGTGCTGGGTCCACTGTTATTTGTCATTTATATTAATGATTTGGATGAGAATATAGGAGGCGTGGTTTGTAAGTTTGCAGATGACACCAAGATTGGTGGCATAGTGGACAGTGAAGAAGGTTATCTCGGATTGCAACGGGATCTTGATCAATTAGGTCAGTGAGCTGACGAATGGCAGATGGAGTTTAATTTAGATAAATGTGAGGTATTGAATTTTGGTCGATTGAACCAGGGCAGGACTTACTCAGTTAATGGTAGGCCATTGGGGAGAGTTACAGAACAAAGAGATCCAGAGGTACAGATTCATAGCTCATTGACAGTGGAGTCACAGGAGGACAGAGTGGTGAAGAAGGCATTCATCATGCTTGGTTTCATTGGTCAGAACATTGAATACAGGAGTTGTTGAAGTTGGACACGACATTGGTAAGGCCACACTTGGAATACTGTGTTCAGTTCTGGTCACCCTATTATAGAAAGGATATTATTAAACTAGAAGAGTGCAGAAGAGATTTACTGGGATGCTACCGGGACTTGATGGTTTGAGTTATAAGGAGAGGCTGGATAGACTGGGACTTTTTTTCTCTGGAGCATAGAAGACTGAGGGGTGATTTTATAGAGGTCTATAAAATAATGAGAGGCATCAATCAGCTGGATAGTCAATATCTTTTCCCAAAGGTAGGGGAGTCTAAAACTAGACGGCATAGGTTTAAGGTGAGAGGGGAGAGATACAAAAGGATCTAGAGGGGCAAAGTGTCTGGAACAAGCTGCCAGAGGTAGTAGTAGAGGTGGGTACAATTTTGTCTTTTAAAAAACGTTTAGACGGTTACATGGGTAAGATGGGTACAGAGGGATATGGGCCAAATGCGGGCAATTGGGACTAGCTTGGGGGTTTAAAAAAAAAGCGCAGCATGGACAAGTTGGGCCTCAGGGCCTGTTTCCTTGCTGTAAACCTCTATGACTCTATGAAATTTGGCATGTTAGCTATGACTCTCTCCAACTTTTACAGAAGCACCATAGAAAGCATTAGCATCAGCTTGGTATGGCTCCTGCTCTGCCCAAGACCGCAAAGAACTACAGAAGGTCGTGAATGTAGCCCAATCCATCACTCAAACCAGCCTCCCATCCATTGACTCTGTCTACATTTCCTGCTGCCTTGCTAAAGCAGCCGGCATAATCAAGGACCCCACACACCCCGGACATTCTGTCTTTCACCTTCTTCCGTCAGGAAAAAGATACAAAAGTCTGAGGTCACGTACCGACCGACTCAAGGACAGCTTCTTCCCTGCTGCCATCAGACTTTTGAATGGACCTACGTTGCATTAAGTTGATCTTTCTCGACACCCTAGCTATGACTGTAGCACTACAGTCTCATTTCCTTCTCTATGAACGGTATGCTTTGTCTGTATAGCGCGCAGGAAACAATACTTTTCACTGTATGTTAATACATGTGACAATAATAAATCAAATCAAAACAAAACAAAGGAATGGGTGATGGTTTCAGCCGCAGATGAACTGAGAGTAGACTGGAGTTGGGTGATGTTACTGAGGTGGAACTGGTCTTGGTAAGGATGTGGATTTGTGGTCAGATTCTCAGGTTGGGTGAAATATTTTGCTCTGGTTGTGGCTCAGTCTCAGACAGTTTCCGAGGAGAGGGATGGAGTCAATGGGTAGAATTTGTAGCAGAGAGCGGTGACAATAACTGCAGTTTTCCCAGGATTAAAATGGAGGAAAATTCTAGCCCAGAGCTGGAGAGCTTTTTCAGGGAATCAAAGGATTCGGGGAGGGGGTGGGAAATTGGCGCTAAAAGCAGCTCAATTTAACAATCTGCATTTCTGTTTTTGAGAGTTCTCTCTCACTCCCTTTTTTCTGTTTTAAATCAGTTTCACAGGGCATTAGAAGGGGAAGATTTGCAGTCAGGGAAACAAACCAAACATCACATCAGGATCTGAATATCATCGGGTTTTTAACATGCAAGAAAACAGCAATGTTCACAGTGTAGATAAACCGTGGAAATCTGGGGACTGTGAGCAGGGATTCAGATCCCCGTCTGAGCTGGAAACTCATCAGCCCTGTCACGCTGGGGAGAGGCCATTCACCTGCCCTGAGTGTGGGAAGGGATTCACTTGGTCATCCAACCTGTTGAGGCACCAGCGTGTTCATAATGGGCAGAAGCCATTCACCTGTCCCGAGTGTGGGAAGGGATTCACTCGATCATCTGGGCTGCAACAACACCACCGAGTTCACACTGGGGAGAGGCCATTCACCTGCTCCAAGTGTGGGAAGGGATTTACTGATTCATCCACTCTGCTGAAACATCAGCAAGTTCACACTGATGAGAGACCATTTAAATGCCTGGACTGTGGGAAGTGCTATAAAAGTTCTCAGAACCTAATGCGACATCAGCATGTTCACACTGAGGAGAGACCCTTCAGATGCTCTCACTGTGAGACTGGGTTCAGACAATCATCTGAACTCACTGCACATCAGCGAATTCACACTGGGGAGAAGCCGTTCATCTGTTTCAAATGTGGGAAGAGATTCACTCGATCATCAGGGCTTCTACAACACCATCGAGTTCACACATGGGAGAGACCTTTTAAATGTGCTGACTGTGAGAAATGCTATAAAGGTTCTGTGGACCTGATGCGCCATCAGCTTGTTCACACTGACGAGAGACCGTTCAGGTGCTCTCACTGCGGAACTGGGTTTAGACAATTATGTCAACTGACTGCACACCAGCGGGTTCACACTGGGGAGAAGCCGTTCATCTGTTTGCAGTGTGAGAAAGGATTCACTCAATCAGCCACCCTGCAGAGACACCAGCGAGTTCACACTGGGGAGAGACCATTCACCTGCTCTCAGTGTGGGAAGAGATTCACTCGCTCATCCACCCTGATGAGTCACCAGCGAGTTCACAAATAATCAGTGACTGGATTTTACTGTAAATCACATCCAGGAATGAACTATGTTCATTGACGTCCATTTCTACTGATATGTCAAGAAAATCTGAGAAATTAAAATATTTTTTGTGGGTAATTTCTGATTTTTTTTAAACGGGTGAAGTGAGTGGTAATTAGAAAAGGAGACAGAATGTCTGTGTGAATTTAAACTGTGAGGATTTTTTATGCATTTGTGGGACATGGGCGTCACTGCATGGCCAGCATTTATTGCCCATCCCCAGTTACCATCGAACTGAGTGGCTCACTAGGCCATTTCAGAGGGCAGTTGACAGTCAGCCACAATGCTATGGCTCTGGAGTCACATGTCGGCCAGACCAGGTAAGGACAGCAGGTTTCCTTCCCCAAACAGACATTCATGGGGTGGCACAGTGGTTAACACTGTTGCCTCACAGCGCCAGGGACCCGGGTTCGATTCCCGGCTTGGGTCACTGTCTGTGTGGAGTTTGCACGTTCTCTGCGTGTCTGCATGGGTTTCCTCCGGGTGCTCCAGTTTCCTCCCACAGTCTGAAAGACATGCTGGTTCGGTGTATTGACTCGAACAAATACTGGAGTGTGGCAACCAGGGGAATTTCACAGTAACTTCACTGCACTGTTAATGTAAGCCTACTTGTGACTAATAAATAAACTTTACTTTTTGCTTTACTGAACCAAATGGTTTTTTTCTGACAATTGACAATGGTTTCATGGTCAGCAGTAGATTCTTAATTCTGATTTTTTAAATTGAATTCAATTATTTTTATTGAATTAAATGTACGAGGCAAGTTTTTTTTTACAAAGAGTGGCAGGTGCCTGGAACTGGCTGACGGGGGAGGTAGTGGAAGCAGATATGATAGTGACTTTTAAGGGACACCTGGACAAATGCATGAATAAAAGGATATGGTCCCCAGAGGTCTTTTTAGTTCAGACGGGCAGCATAATCAGTGCAGGCTTGGAGGGCCAAAGGGCCTGTTCCTGTGCTATAATTTTCTTTTTTCTTGTTCTTTGTTCAAATTACACCACTTGCTGTGGTGGGATTTGAACCCGGTCCCCAGAACATTAGCGGAGCTTATGGATTAAGTCTAGGGATAATACCATTGGGCCATCACCTCCCACCTGGAACAAAACTGTTTTCACTACTCAGGCTCTGCTGTGATGTAATAGTCTCTATGACATCATCACAGCAGGACTGGATGACATCATCAGAGTCCATTGTTTCTGAATGATCCACATCAATAACAACAGGAAATACTCATCAAGCTGAGCACATTATCGAGGCTGACACTGCAGTCTGACATTGAGGGACTGCTGCACTCTGACACACACTGTCCTTCACATGGAGCTTGTGGCGCACTGGCCAGAACCTTCCAATCCTTATCGAGTCGTGGTGACAAAGGACAGAGTGTGTAAATGTTACATCCCTGTTCAAAAACACAGCAATTACAGGACAATCAGCTTAACATCAGCGGTGGGGAAAAGCCAATAATCTGGGACACAATCAACTGATACTTGGAAAAGTATGGATTATAATTTCCAGTATTTTGTGTTTTTAAATCTTGAAAACTTCCCTGGATCTCAAGGCTGGGAGAGACACTCTGAAAGGTATCGGGAGCTGGGACTTGTCCATGATGAGAAACAATACTTTTCACTTTATGCTAATACTTGTGACAATAATAAATCAAATTTTAAAAAATGAGTGTAACTGAAGGTCTGAGACTGAAATAATCTAGAGTTAGAAAGGAGAAAAGATCCAAAAAACAGAAGTCAGTAGCAGGACATCAATTAATCTCCTATCCTGAGAAATCAAGGATTTAACACACCGTGTGTTTGAAACAAAGCTGATTTATTTAACAGATGTCAGAATATTAAGTTCCAGGTCAGGTAGAGATTAACATCTGAAGAAATAAATGTTAATTGTCTGATTGAAGATGGTCGAGAGGAGATTGATACAGGTATTCAAGATCCTGAGGAGTTGGGCAGGTGAAATAGTGAGAAAATGTTCCCACCAAGAGAACGTCAAGAACTAGAGGGCACAGACCTACCTTAATGGGGAAAACAGAGTCAAACTGATGTGAGGAAAATTATTTTCACCTAGTGGGTGGTTGGAGTCTGGAATAAACTTCCTGTGAGAGCAGTGGAGGCAGGTTTGATCAAGGTACTCAAAAGAGAATTGGATTGTTATCTGAAAAGAAAGAGTGTGCAAGGTTACAGGGGTATGGCAGGGGAATGGGATTAAGCTCTTTCAGTGAGCCAGTGCAGACTTGATGGGCTGAATGGCCTCTTTCTGTACTGTAAAGAATCTGTGATGAGAATTCCTGAATGATGGGGAAAGATCACAGACAGTGGTTCTTAAAGGGAAACTGCAACCCCAAAAACACACTCAGCTCTAGATTGAGAATATTAACCTGCAGCCCACCTACAGGGATTATTAACATCAGCAGAAACAAACCTCAAATGTCAATGGATGTGGCTCACTCCTGGATGATTAACAGCAGCAAGTACAGCAGAATCCACTCCCTGCACTCACTCGTGAAGTCGCTGGTGTGTCACCAGGTGGGAGGAGGTAGTGAATCCCTTCCCACACTCTGAGCAGGTGAATGGTCTCTCCCCAGTGTGAAGTCGCTGATGTGCTTTGAGGCTGGATGAATGTCTGAAGCTCTTTCCACAGTCAGTGCAGCTGAACGGCCTCTCCTCAGTGTGAACTCTCTGGTGTGTCACGAGGTTGGATGAATTAATGAATCGCTTTCCACACACGGAGCAGGTGAACGGCCTCTCCCCAGTATGAATTCTCCGGTGTAATTGTAGGTTATACATCTGGACGAATCCCTTCCCACACACAGAGCAAGTGTACGGTCTCTCTCCAGTGTGAACTCGCTGGTGTAATGTTAGGCAGGATGATTGAGTAAATTCCTTCCAACACACGGGGCAGGTGAAGGGCCTCTCCCCAGTGTGGGTGCGTCGATGAGTTTCCAGTTTGGATGGGCAAGTGAATGCTTTCCCACAGTCCACACATATCCACGGTTTTTCTATGGTGTCAATATCATCATGTCTCTCCATATTGGGTGATTAGTTGAAGCCTCATCCACACAATGAACACATGCACAGATTCACATTGCTGTGAATGGTGTGATGTTTTTTCAGGCTGTGTAACTGGTTAAAGCTCTTTCCACAGTCAGTTCACTGGAAAACTCTCACTCGGGTGTGTCTCTCTCTCGGTGCTTTTCCAGTCACACTGAAGTTTGAAATATTTCCCCACACTCCACATTCAAAGGCTGATAGTGTTCAGGTGCTGGTGAATTGAGCAACTGTTAAATCTTGGTGTGAAACTTGATTCCATTTTGCTGACTGTAAATTTTCCCCTTCAAATATCCTGCAAAAGGAGTTTACAAAACTACTGTCAGTCCAGGATAGAATTCTGATCAGACAAGTCTAATTTCTAAGGAACAACTTTTCTGGTCTGGTTCCCCAAAACAGTAAATCTATGTCTCCCTCCTCCCTGAGCTGAGGGCGGCACGGTGGGACAGTGGTTAGCACTGCTGCCTCACAGCACCAGGAACCCGAGTTTGATTCCCAGCTTGGTTCACTGTCTGTGTGGAGTTTGCAGGTTCTCCCTGTTTCTGCATTAGTTTCCTCCGGGTGCACGAGTTTCCTCCCACAGTCCAAACAGGTGTGGATTAAGTAGATTGGCAATGCTAAATTAACCCTGAGTGTTGCGGGGGAGGGGGGGGTCTCGCTAGGGTAAATGCATGGGGTAACGGTGATAGGGCCTGGGTGGGATTGTGGTCAATGCAGATTCGATGGGCCCAATGGCCTCCTTCTGCACTGTAGGATTCTATGAGATCCAAATGAAATGTTGCATTTTTTCATGCATCCTTACAACTAATTTATACAAATCACTCCAAGGCCTGTTCCTCCCCATCTCTGGAATCACCTCTCGTACTGCTCTGATTCTGGCTTCCTACACATTCCATTTTTTAATCACTCCACCATTAGTGACGAGACCTTCACTGCACAAGGATGACTTCTCAAAGAATTCCGACCATGCAGAAGGAAACCATTTGGCCCATCAAGTCTGGACCAACTCTGAATATTTTACCCCTGATCTATACCTCTAACCCACCTTACCTGCACATCTTTGTACACGAAGGGGCAATATATTCCCCTAAGCATCACATCTTTGGACGGTGGGAGAAAACCAGAGCATCCAGAGGAAACCCACAGTCACAGGGATAACGTGCAAACTCTGCACAGACAGTGACCTAAGGCTGGAATCGAACCTGAGTCCCTGGAGCTGTGAGGCAGCAGTGCTAACCACCCTGATATTAATGGTGTTATATAAATAGAAGTTGTTGTTGGCTGTAACCCTAACTTCCGGTTTTACAACAACACATTGATTTTATAACAAACTGTCTGATTTTTTTGTCTCCAGTGGGTTATTCATTTGGTTTCACCCTCAAGAAGTATGGTGGCTGCGCATGCGTTATTCCAATTTACCTCAACAAAGATGGCGGATGCGCATGCGCTTTGTAATACTTGGTTCCCTCTAAAGATGGCGGATGTGAACTCGGGTCTGAAGCCTTCGGAAGGCCCGAGGAATTTGCTTTGCAAATTGAGGGTTTGTGGCCGACACCGGGTGTTTATAAAGCCTCACCATCCACCCGCCAACTCCATTTATGTTTCCAATTTTATTTTGGGCTCTGGATCCGCACTGGATCTTTGTAAAAATCTCCATTTAAAACCTGCTCGCTCGAGCGCCTTACCGTCTGCCGCAGGCACTGCGCATGCTCCACATCACAATGCCCGGGGACTGATTGACGGCAGCTCCGGACCAATAGGAAGAGGGGGCGGGGCTGGATGACGGAGCGGGAGCGGTTGATCCTCCAACGAATCGGAGTGAATGAGGGGCGGGCCCAGGCTGGGAGTGGAGCATGCGCAAAGATGATAAAGCGCTGGGGAGCCTGGGAACGCACTGCGCAGGTGTGGTGTGCACAGTAAGAAGTCACAACACCAGGTTCACATCTAACAGGTTTATTTGGAATCAGGAGCTTTCGGAGCGCCGCCCCTTCATCAGGTGACTCACCCAGTCCAACACCGGCATCTCCACATCAGGTGGTGTGGGTGCACGCTCTGAGCATGCTCAGTGTCAGTCATGGTGTTGGGGAGGGTTCGGGAGGAGTTTGTGAGCACAGGGTGGGAATGGAAACCACGGCTGTACTGGAAACAGCACCAACTTCTGGCCCAGGAAACAGGCCCTGGCTTTACCACAGGGACAGCAGGTGGCTGGACATTGGGGAGGATTTGGAAACACTTTGTGGATCCGCAAACCCTTCAGAATCATTGTCAGCTCCCTGGTTTGCAGCTGCGGGGCTTCTCCCTCCCTCCCTCCCGGGAACAGGCCCAGGTTAACGGCCCCATCCTGGCTCAGCCACTGGAGGATGGTTCACATCAGAGGATGTGGGAGGGGGACAATAAATAAGAGGTTACACTTTGGCCTCAAATCAATGAGGACTCTGATCTCTGGAAAGGAAGGAAAGCCTGTGAGGTGGGCGGGGAGGATTCACAAACACCTGCTGGAGGCTGCAAACCCCCCAATCAGACCCATTGGTTTTATTGTTAGTCTGCAGACAGGAGCTGGAGAACTGAACCCAGACAGAGGAGGGAGGGAGAAAACTGGGAGTGGAGGAAAGTGAATTGTCTGTTCAGCATTTCTATTGTGGATTGACACTGAAAGATGTTTGAAAACTGCTTTTACACATTGTTACAAATTGACGATTTGCACACAGAAAACTCAACTCCAAGAGGAATGTTTGTCTCTCTGTGATTTCTATTCTGCATTGACTGTGATGATGTTTGTAAACAGAGATTACAGCTTTCAGGAAAGATTAAATGGATTGAAGTTTTTTCCTATCGAGCAGTGACCTGATAGAAGTCTTTAAAATTATTAGTGGCTTGGACAGGGGAAATGTAGAGAGAATGTTTCCACTCGTGACAGAGTCTAAAAGAAGGAACGATCAATAAACAAAGAGTCATAAATACCAGATAGTTACTAATAAATCCAAGAAGGCAATGAGGACAAACGTCTTCACTCACAGGTTTAGAATTACCATAGAAATGATTGAAGAAAGTGCTGAGATTGTTTCAAAAGGAAATGGGAGAAACACACGAGAGAAAAAGAAATAGAAAAATCAACTGAAAGGCTGAGATTAGGAATATGGGACAGGAGAAGACGTGTCAAGTATAAAGAATTAAACTGAATGGCTTGTTTGTGTCTTGTATATTCAAAGTAATTCAATGTAAACTCCTTTTCCAGAATATCTGCAGACGGGCGATTCAAACCAAACGTCTCGGGATCTGACAGTGTCACATGGTTCTTCAGGATCTGAATATCAAAGGCCTATGAATGTGGAAGGAGAAACGTTTGCCTATTTTGTCTTTGGGAAATTATTCAACATCAGTGTGACTGGAAAAGCCCCGAGACACAGACATCTCAGTTATTTTTCCACAGTCAGCTGGAACAGAGCTTTAACCAGTCACACAGCGTGAAAAGAAATAGCACATTTACATCAGGTAGACACCGTACTTGTGTTCTCTGTGTGGACCTGGTTTCAACTGATTATATAACCTGGAGAGACAGGAGGACACCGGCACCATGTGAACAAGGAGCAGCAATAGGCCATTCGGCCCCACGGGCCAGTTCCGCCATTTAATAACATCATGGCTGATCTGATAGTGAGCTCAAATCTGCATCCCGCCTACACCCGATAGCCTGTCAATAATCATGGAGAAACCGTGGAAATGTGCGGACTGTGGGACGGGATTCAATTACCCATCTGAATTGGAAACCCATCGACGTATTCACACTGGGGAGAGACCATTCACCTGCTCTGTGTGTGGGAAGGGATTCACTCAGTCATCCAGCCTGTACACACACCAGCATGTCCATACTGGTGAGAGGCCATTCACCTGTCTTCAATGTGGGAAGGGATTTAATGCTTTATCAAACCTCCGGACTCACCACCAGGTTCACTCTGATCAGAGACCGTTTCAATGTTGTGAGTGTGGGAAGAGCTTTAAAAGCAGAAAGGATTTGTTGATTCACCAACGCACTCACACTGGGGAGAGGCCATTCATCTGTAACATGTGTGGTAAGGGATTCACTCAGTCATCCCACCTCCTGACACACCAAAGTGTTCACACTGATCGGAGACCATTTAAATGTTCTGATTGCGAGAAGAACTTTAAAAGTAAAAAGGATTTACTGATTCACCAACGCACTCATACTGGGGAGAGGCCGTTCATCTGCTCCGTGTGTGGGAAGGGATTCACTTGTTCATCCCAGCTCCTGAAACATCGATTTGTTCACACTGATCAGAGACCTTTCAATTGTTCTGAATGTGAGAAAACATTTAAAAGCAAAAAGGATCTTCTGAAACACCAGCACACTCACACAGGGGAGAGGCCGTTCATCTGCTCTCTCTGTGGGAAGGGATTCACTCGATTAGCTCACCTTCTGAGACACCATCGAGTTCACACTGGGGAGAGGCCGTTCACCTGCCCTGTGTGTTGTCAGGAATTCATTGATACATCTGACCTTCTGATACACCGGCGAGTTCACACTGGAGAGAGACCTTACACTTGCCCCCTGTGCGGCAAGAGATTCACTCAGTCATCCCACCTGACTACACACCAACTTGTTCACACTGATCAGAGACCTTTTGAGTGTTCTGATTGTGAGAAGAGATTTAAAAGTAAACAGAATCTGCTGAAACACCAGCGAGTTCACACTGGGGAAAGGCCGTTCAACTGCTCCATGTGTGGGAAGGGATTCGCTCAGTCAAACAACCTGCTGAAACACCAGCAAGTTCACAGGCAACAGCAAGGGTTGGATTCTGCTGTTATTGCTGCTGTTAATCACACCCAGGACTGAATGATGCCAAGATGCCTGTTTCCAGCGGTGTTCACAGTTTTCTGGTATGTGTCAATAATTTTGGCTCAACTGTGTGGAAAATGATTGCTAAGTTTGCATCTGATACAAAAGTTGCTCCCATGGTTGACGATGAGGAATAAAGCTGTGGACAGCAGGAAGATATTAATGGACTGGGGGGTTCGTCAACACAAAAATAGCAAATAGAATTCAATCTGGATCAATGAGAGAGATTGAATTTGGGAGAGTAAACAAGACAAGGGAATGAACAATACATGGGATGATGTTGAGAATTATAGAGGAACAGAGGGACTTTGGAGTGCATATCCACTGATCCCTGAAGATGGCTGCACATGTAGATCAGATGGTCAAGGAGGCATTTGGGACACTTTTCTGTCTGAGGCCTGGAATATAAGAGCAGGGAGATTATGTTAGAACTGATAAAAGACGAGTTAGAACACAGCTAGAATACTGAGCACAGTTCTGGTCACTGCATCATCCAACTATAAAGTAAGACATGATTCATTAATTTGTATAAAACTGATAATTTATCATATAATTGCAGATAATGTTTAATTCATCAAATTTAGGAGATAAATAATTATAAGGTGACTTCAGGAAAATGGAAAAGGCTGATTAGTGACTAGCTGAAGAATCTTTATTTATTTTAATCTTGACTTTACTTTTCATAGAATCCCTACAGTGCAGAAGGAGGCCATTCAGCCCATCGAGTCTGCACTGACTCTCAGACAGTGTCTCTAGAGGAGTTGGATTCTGCTTTTGTTGCTGCTGTTGATCATATTTAGGATTGAATCACATTAATTCTGGCCTTTATTTTGCTGATGTTAACTCCTGTAATGTGGCTGGAGTTTAATATTTTAATGCATCAAATAAATCAGCTTTGTTTCAAACAGACAGTGTTTCGTGTGGTTCATCTCTGAGATGTCATGAACATTTTCCCTTAAATCTGCTCTGGAAATGTATTAAACAGAAGATCAACAATTAAATACGTCGCATCAAATAATTGGGAAAAATCCACTGGGGGCATTCATTTCTCAATTAATTCTGTTCTGGAATGTTCTGCCTGAAAGGGGATGGAAGCAGATTCAGATACATCTTTCCGAAGTGAATTGGATCTCCAGTTGAAGGTAAAGTTAGCAGGGCTCTGGGGAAAGGGGAGGGGAGTGGGGCTGATGGGCAGCTCTTTCAAATGTGTGACTACAACCCCATAAGGCAGCTGTATATTGACAGGAGAAAGGCTGATGTCCAAATACCCGAGAATAACAAGGCAGTTGTGATGAACCAGAATAAAACATTGGTTCAGCTTCAACTGGAGCATTGTGGCCAACTCCGGATAGATCGCTATAGGAAGGAGGTGAAGACATTGTAGAGGATGCAGAAAAAATTTATGAGACTGGTTCCAGGGATGAGAAACTTCAGTTATGAGGGTAGATCGGCAAAGCTGGGGCTGATCTCTAGAGAGAAGAGGAGGTTCGATAGAAATATTCAAAATCAAGAGGGATTTGGACAGAGTAGATCGGAAGAAACTATTCTGATTGGCAAAAAGGTCAAGAAGCAGAGGACACAGATTAAAGGTGATTTGTGAAATAAGCAATGGTGATTTGAGGAAATCCTGTTTCCAGAGTGAGTGGTTAGAACCCGGCGTGCACTGACCCAGTGTGGGGAGGAGGAAGGTTCAAACAAGATTTCAAAACACAACTCGATAATTATCTGAAGAGAAAAAAAAATGTTCAGGATTACGAGAGAAAGACTGTGCACTGGCCGAGGGAGAGGCCGGGGAGGGATCGAGGGAAAGGACGGGAGTGACCGAGGGAGAGGCCGGGGAGTGACCGAGGGAAAGGACGGGGAGGGATCGAGGGAGAGGCCGTGCACTGACCGAGGGAGAGGCCGGGGAGTGACCGAGGGAGAGGCCATGCACTGACCGAAGGAGAGGCCAGGGAGGGATCGAGGGTGAGGCCGGGGAGTGACCGAGGGAGAGGCCGGGGAGTGACCGAGGGAGAGTCCAGGGAGGGATCGAGGGAGAGGCCAGGGAGGGAGTGAGGGTGAGGCCGGGGTGTGACCGAGGGAGAGGCCGGGGAGTGGGACTGGGTGTGTCACTCTCTCAGAAAGCTGGTGTGGGTGTGAACACGATGGGCTGAATGACCTCTTTGTTTGCTGTCATCATTCTCTAATTGTAGTGAAGGCTCTGAGGAAAAGGGACTAACCGGCAGCTCCTTCAGAGATGATCCTGACCCTGCAATGCAGCTGTACATCGACAGGACACAGTCACAGTGGTCATGCTGAGTATATCCCTCATCGAGGAGACCACTGTGGAATTCTGCAGCCTCTCTATTTAAATAAAATGCTGATTTTTTATTCTTCCCAACAATGCGGATAACCTTTTTCCCCAAATTATACTTTATCATTCCAACGTTCCCATCTACTTACCCTATAGTGTGATGTATTTTCAGGCTGTGTAACTGGTTAAAGCTCTTTCCACACTCAGTTCACTGGAACACTCTCACTGGGGTGTGTGTGTGTGTCTCAGTGTCTCCAGTCACAATTATATCTGAAATCTTATCCCATGGACAGAATAGATGTAACATTGCTCCTTCCACATTCAAAGGCCAGTGATGTTCTTGGTGTTCAATTTTGGAAAGAACCAAAATTGCTGCTTACCATCCCAAGAGTCAGTACCTATTGTGCAGCTGTCAACTCTCTAGGTTCCACTGCCATTTAACGCTCACTTGTGCATTGATTGGCAGTGGACGGCACTTCTGTCTGCCCTTGGAAGGAAGTCTCATCCGATTGTCCGACAGCTCTTCCCATCTGATTTTGGGAAAAGTACAAATGTTACTTTCCCATCCTTCCCGCCCCAGCAGGCTTAAAAATTGAGACTGGGCACTCCACTTTGGAATCTGCTTGCGGGGGGAGGGGGGGGCGGGGGGGGGGGGTGTAAAATTCTGTTCCTGGCTTCTGCTTCCCATTCTTAAAGTGAAATTTCAGCCCCGTTTCTTTCTCCGCAGATGCTGACAGACCTGATGAGTATTCCTTGTATTTTCTCTTTTTATTTCAGATTTCCATAATCAGCAGTATTTTGGTTTTGCATTGGTGGTCCAAAAACTGTGTTTGATTTTCTGATGAAATGCTCCTAAATTATCCATTTTATAGTAAAGTTGTGGTAATTAATATCCTGTTGCCATTTTGTTAATGTTCCATGCACTGAACAAGATTTCTTAATATCTGGATTGCAGTATGAAAATGCCTGGGTTTCATGCACTTTATTTTCACACTCCAAAATATTTCCTTCAAGACCCTTGATCACTGATTTATATCTCAATCTAAATTAGGTGTTTAACCCTATACTTGAAGAGCAATTCTGACTTAAACTATCATAAGCTAATTAATTCTGAGAGGTGCGTTCATTCATATTCTTCAAGTATAGTAGTGAATGCTATTGTCAAATTTATTGGCTAATATACTGTAGCAAACATGTTGGTGGACTAAAGCCTCTAAATCAGAGGTAATAGGGTTAATTATTATCTAAAAATTGCTCTGTGGTTTCCAGCCTGCCAGCTTTGATTGTTTCTCTGGGGGAGCCCAGCCCAGATGGCATTTGACTGTAGGCTTTGACCTAAGAGGGGAGGGCCTGTGGGAAGAGGGACAAGGTGCATCTCATAAGACTAATTAATTTACTATTATAGCACCTGTTCCAGAAAAGATAGGGCTGTGGAGAAAAATGATCCCCAAGCACAGCAGTTGGCTCACTAGTAAATGGGTTTGAGCTGATTACATTAAGCTGATGCTTTGATCATCTAAAGGCGTTAAAATGGAAATATATGTATGCAGCGGCTGTCAACCTCAGTGAGTGTGCAGTGAGGACACTCAGGGTATCTTCCATTGTATCTGTTCAAGAAATAAAAAAATAAAATTTAGCAAATTTATATACAGGAGAAATTGTTTGCAATGTTTTACGTCTGATAAAATTAGTACTAATCCTTTAGGGCATTTAAGTGGAAATGAATAGAGTGAAAGTGAGAACAGATTAGCATATTCTGAATCCATTTGCAAGCAGTATATGTGTACAAAAGGATTTGCTTTCAGTAGTTATTATTCCATCGTGAAAGCTTAATTTCACAATTTTGCCCTAATTTCACTTGAAGTGGGCTCTGATATTTTGTGTAAACATTGTTGAATTGATTAAAAAAGCCTTCCCCAAGGACTGAACAACGAGTGTGCCTACACGTATTGCTCTAAGTTAATATTTAACTGAGTTTATTCATGCAGGTTTAGTTAATCTGTATTTACTAGATGTGAGATCTCCAAATTTTTAGATAGGTTTGGAAAAGAGCCATTTTGTTAAGCAAGATTTTAAGATTTTGAGCAAGTTTACTTGGAATTTAAGTTTGTTGAATTATCCAGCTGACTCAATAATTCAGTATGTGTGACTCAGTGGGTGGTATTAAATGGAGGTGGTGGGTGTCTCACCACCCGCACATGGAGAGCTAATGATAGTCCTGTGTTTCCTGTTTTAAGGCCCACTCAGGCACTTACTGGGAAGCGGCAGGCTTTCCCCAGGATCAAGGACCCTGAGGTGGGTAGAAGTTGCACACCAAAAACTGCCAGCCAATTAGAGGCGAATAGCTCTTTGTTCCGACCAGGATATTAACGGATCTCGGCACGGGTGAGTGATGGCAGGGTGAAGATCAAAGGGAGGGTTGAAGAAGTCGGCAGCATGGATGGGGTGGCTTTCAGCAGGACTCCTCCTAACCAAAGCCAGGTCCCTCATTCAGGCACTGAGTATCTGACAATGAGGGAACCCCCTCCCACCATGTGTTCCTTCAATCAAGCATATCAGGGTTTGCTTTTTGTACCTTCTGCAAGGTGAGTTTTCCAACACAACAGAAGCAGGATGAGGCTCTGAATTGGGCATTAATTTCCACTTAAGGGCCTCAATTGTCCCATTGTTTAAGAAGGGGAACAGAGACTTCCCCGGGAATTATAGACCGGTGAGTCTCACTTCTGTTGTCGGCAAGATGTTGGAAAAAATTATAAGGGATAGGATTTATAGTTATTTGGAGAGTAATGAATTGATAGGTGATAGTCAGCATGGTTTTGTGGCAGGTAGGTCGTGCCTTACTAACCTTATTGAGTTTTTTGAGAAAGTGACCAAGGAGGTGGATGGGGGCAAGGCAGTGGACGTGGTATATATGGATTTTAGTAAGGCGTTTGATAAGGTTCACCATGGTAGGCTTCTGCAGAAAATGCAGATGTATGGGATTGGGGGTGATCTAGGAAATTGGATCAGGAATTGGCTAGCGGATAGGAAACAGAGGGTGGTGGTTGATAGTAAATATTCATCATGGAGTGCGGTTACAAGTGGTGTACCTCAGGGATCTGTTTTGGGGCCACTGCTGTTTGTAATATTTATTAATGATCTGGATGAGGGTATAGTTGGGTGGATTAGCAAATTTGCTGATGACACCAAAGTCGGTGGTGTGGTAGACAGTGAGGAAGGGTGTCGTAGTTTGCAGGAAGACTTAGACAGGTTGCAAAGTTGGGCCGAGAGGTGGCGGATGGAGTTTAATGCGGAGAAGTGTGAGGTAATTCACTTTGGTAGGAATAACAGATGTGTTGAGTATAGGGCTAACGGGAGGACTTTGAATAGTGTGGAGGAGCAGAGGGATCTAGGTGTATGTGTGCATAGATCCCTGAAAGTTGGGAATCAAGTAGATAAGGTTGTTAAGAAGGCATATGGTGTCTTGGCGTTTATTGGTAGGGGGATTGAATTTAGGAGTCGTAGCGTTATGTTGCAACTGTACACAACTCTGGTGCGGCCGCACTTGGAGTACTGTGTGCAGTTCTGGTCCCCACATTACAGGAAGGATGTGGAGGCTTTGGAGAGGGTGCAGAGGAGGTTTACCAGGATGTTGCCTGGTATGGAGGGGAGATCCTATGAGGAGAGGCTGAGGGATTTGGGATTGTTTTCGCTGGAAAGGCGGCGGCTAAGAGGGGATCTTATTGAAACATATAAGATGATTAGAGGTTTAGATAGGGTGGATAGTGATAGCCTTTTTCCTCTGATGGAGAAATCCAGCACGAGGGGGCATGGCTTTAAATTGAGGGGGGGTAGTTATAGAACCGATGTCAGGGGTAGGTTCTTTACCCAGAGGGTGGTGAGGGATTGGAATGCCCTGCCAGCATCAGTTGTAAATGCGCCTAGTTTGGGGGCGTTTAAGAGATCCGTAGATAGGTTCATGGACGAAAAAAAATTGGTTTAGGTTGGAGGGTCACAGTTTTTTTTTTAACTGGTCGGTGCAACATCGTGGGCCGAAGGGCCTGTTCTGCGCTGTAATGTTCTATGTTCTATGTTCAGGGCTGTTACGGGGTTTCTTTCAGAGACAAAGTATTGCCAAAACTTTAGCTAATACAAAGACTTGTGACACAGCATCCTGGTGAAAGGCATTTTTATTGACCAATGCGAGACAAAACACCTGGAAAATGTGTACAAGGAAGGCCCGAGATGGCACGGGTGGATAATATCGGAATGTGGACCGGTCTCTCGATGGGACAGGCAGTGAGAGCAGCTGAGAAATCAGTGGAGAAAGATTGTTCAGAGTGCGGCCAACCCTCAGAACGAGGACGGATGAGCGACAAGACACCTGTAGTGGGAGGAAAAAGACTATTTACTATCCAGGATAAAATTAATGTACTCTATAGAAACTCGGAGCAGGCTATTTGAGTCTGCTCCACCATTCAATATGATCATGGCTGATCCTCGATCTCAATACCATATTCTCCCCACACCGCTTGAAGCCATTAAAATCTAAAACAAAATCTATCTCTTCCTTGAACATATTCAGTGACTTGGATTCCACAGCCTTCTGTGGTGGAGAATTCCACAAGTTCACTACCCTTTGAGTTAAGAATTTTTTCCTCATCTCAGTCTCATCTGACATCTGCTTTTGTGGATCATTTCAGTGGAAATGTGCCCTCGCTCAAAGGGAATCAGCCACTGGAATGCAAATTGAGAGACCGGCCAGTCCAACAGCAAGAAACCCTCTGACCCTCCCACTTCACCATCTGTCAGAATGAACATGGTTCAGTCCCGGATGTGATTAACAGCAGCAATAAGAGCAGAATACAACCCCAGTCATCACTTGTGAACCCGCTGGTGTCTCAGCAGGTGGGATGACTGAGTGAATCCCTTCCCACAGTCAGAGCAGGTGAATGGTCTCTCCCCAGTGTGAACTCGCTGGTGTGTCTGCAGGTTCGATGACCGATTGAATCCCTTCCCACACTGAGAGCAGGTAAATGGCTTCTCCCCAGTGTGAACCCGCTGGTGTGTCAGCAGGGTAGGTAAATCACTGAATCGCTTCTCACACTCCGAGCAGGTGAAAGGCCTCTCCCTGTCCCCGCTGTGAATTTGCTGGTGTCTCAGCAGATTGGCTAACTGACTGAATCCCCTCCCACAATTGGAGCAGGTGAACGGCCTCTCCCCAGTGTGAACTCGTTGGTGTGTCAGCAGGGTGGAGGAATCTCCAAATCCTTTCCCACACACGGAGCAGATGAATGGCCTCTCCCCAGTGTGAACTCGCTGATGTGCCAGCAGGTCAGATGAATCTCTGAATCCTTTCCCACACTCTGAGCAGGTGAATGGTCTCTCCCCAGTGTGAACGCGATGGTGTCTCTGCAGACTGGATAACCGAGTGAATCCCTTCCCACACTCAGAACAAGTGAACAGCCTCTCCTTGGTGTGAACTTGCTGGTGTACCAGCAGGGTGGATGAATCTCTGCATCTTTTTCCACACACTGAGCAGGTGAATGGTCTCTCCCCAGAGTGAACTCGACGGTGTCTCACTAGATTGGATGAAATACTAAATTTCTTCCCACAATCAGAGCAGGTGAATGGCCTCTCCCCAGTGTGAACTCGCTGGTGTGTGAGCAGGTCTGATGAATTAGTAAATCTCTTCCCACACTGATAGCAGGTGAATGGCCTCTCCCCAGTGTGACTGCGTCGATGTGTTTCCAGCTCAGATGGGGATCTGAATCCCTTTCCACAATCCCCACATTTCCACGGTTTTCCCATGGTGTGAGTGTCTGCGTCTTGGTGCTTTTCCTGTCACTCTGATGGTAAAATGGGCGATGATTTTCCCCGTCCGAACGAGTGACTCTGTCAGAGCTTGACGTGAAGTTTCGTTTGAGATTTCTTCTGGCAAATCCTCCCCTTTTAATATCCTGTAAAAGGAGTTTACAAATGTCATCACAGTCAGTACAGCTCAGAAACTGAGAACAGACAATTCTAGTTGCTGTGGAACACTCTTTCCTCACTGGTTTAGAGTGAATAATGAATTTGAAACATCATTGCGAGCCAGCAAATCAATCAAAATGCTCACAAAGGAGTGGAATTTATCTCCAGATGGACGGAAATCAGAAATAGTGAAATTATCTTCAATTCGGACAGAATTTTAAGAATCCGTGGAACCCCTACAGTGCAGAAAGAGACTATTCAGCCCATCAAATCTGCATCGATGATTCAGATGAATGAACATGGTTCAATCTTGAATGTGATTAACAGCAGCAAAACAGCAAAATCCAATCCCTGTAACCACTTGTGAACTCGCTGGTGTCTCAGCAGGTGGATGACTGACTGAATCCCTTCCCACACACAATGCAGGTGAACAGCCTCCCCCCAGTGTGAACTCGCTGGTGAATCACACCAGTCCCAGAGCCATGGAACCTCTCTCAGACAACAGAGCAAAGCACTAAAAACTCTAAACTGTAGATGAATGCACAATAATACTCACCTCTGGAACAATTTCACTGTTCTCAAATTTAAAACCTCCTGCTGGAACCTGCAGCTGGAAAGATGCCAGAAGCACTGGAGTCGGAGAACAATTGCAGTCTTCAAATCTTCTAATTCCCTGCGAATGGAGATTACAAGAGTCATGTGTCAACAGTGGTTAGAGATTAAGAGATAAATATTTTTCTTGGTTTGAGATTGCTGTGTATAAATCCTCCCCTTCTAACTGTAAAAGGAGTTTCCAAAATCCATTAGTTAGTCCAGAATATAAATTCATGACATCCTCTCCTTCTGTTTCCTAGCATAGGATTATTTAAGATTGAAATGCTGACATAGGTTGCAGTTCAGACAAGATCCACTAAGATAATTCCTGGCATAAAGAAGTTTGTTTATTAAGGAAAGGTTAACAGGGTGCGTCGATACTCATTGGATTTTAGATAAATGAGAGGAGATCTAACTGAAGCATATATGATTCTGAGGGTGCTTGATAGGGTAAGTGCTGAAAGAATGTTTCCCCTCAAAAGGGAATCAAAAATTGGAGGGACAGTTTAAAAAAAGGGACAGAGATGAGGAGCAATTGCATCTCTCAGATGGCCAGTAGCCCGTGGAGTTCTCTCCCCCAGTGGGCAGTGGAGACTGGTCATTGAGTATATTCAAGGCTGTGTTTGCACCGGGAGTTTCACCTCCAAGGGAGTTAAGGGTGAGAGAGGCTGGAGGAAAACTGAGTTATGACAATGAGCATATGAGCTCTGACGAAGGGTCATCCAGACTTGAAACTTTAGCTCTATTCTCTCTCCACAGATGCTGTTACACCTGAGATTTTCCAGCATCTTGTTGATCAGATGAGCCATGAGTTTATTGAATCGCAGAGCAACCTTGATGGGTCGAATGGCCTCCTCATGCTCCTAATTCTGATGATATTTTCTTCTGTTATTCGGGTGGCCGCACATTCGCCCTGCAGCACCTTCCCTCTCTGAAGAGAGCACCAATTAACCCGCCCTGTCAGTCAGTGAGTCAAACCTTTCCTCTCCTGGTCACCGGGACCCTGCAGCACCGCCGACTGATCGCGCATGCGCTCTGCTCCCCGCTGAACAAAGATGGCGGCCGCGGCACTGGGCCTGATCCCGGATAAAATCCCCGCAGCTGCAAACCCGGGACCCGCAGGCTCTTATTCGGACCTTGCGGCCTACAGCAGGTGTTTGTGAAGCCTCCACTCCCTCCCCACCCTGACTCCCGGCTTCATTCTTCCCTCCGCCCCACACACTCTCACCCGTTGAAAAAAGCGACTCCCGCACTCGCAGGGCTCCGAGCAAAGTGATAATGCGCATGCTCCACATACAACATCGCGCATGCGCATTGGCTCCTGTGGAGTGAATAGGGTACTTTCACACCCGCAAGGAATGGTGGTTAACAGCAGCGCCATTGTAACCTCAAACAGTGAATATAAAATAACATTGTTGGCGATTGAGATAAATTAATTTTTAAAAACGCAAATTATTGCGAATTGATGATCTGCTATGTTAAATTTCTCAAAGTCCTCCTGTGGGACTACACAGAAATTTAGAAGCTTTAACACTGTCTCCTCTCTTTCCCCTTCCCTGATGGTGCTGACTCTGGCTGGATTCAATCGCACAGTCACTGGTTCCTCTCATTCTGTCTCTTCCTGATTCTGAATATTCATTGTTTTACAGAATGATACAGCACAGATGGAAACCATTTAGCTCAGTATGCCTGTGCTGGCCTTTGGAAGATCTATCCAATAAATTCCATAGCCCTGTTGGCAAAGTCAGAACAATAAGACCCCGTTTGGAATACTGTGTGCAATTCTGGTCACCCTATTATAGAAAGGATGTTATTAAACTAGAAAGAGTGCAGAAAAGATTTACTCGGATGCTACAGGGACTTGATGGATTGAGTTATAAGGAGAGGCTGGATAGATGGGACTTTTTTCTCTGGAGCATAGGAGGCTGAGGGGTGATCTTATCGAGGTCTATAAAATAATGAGGGGCACATATCAGCTAGATAGTCAATATCTTTTCCCAAAGGTAGGGGAGTCTCAAACTAGAGGGCATAGGTTTAATGTGAGAGAGGAGAGATACAAAAGTGTCCAGAGGGGCAATCATTTCACACAGAGGGTGGTGAGTGTCTGGAACAAGCTGCCAGAGGTAGTAGTAGAGGCGGGTACAATTTTGTCTTTGCATTTAGATAGTTACATGGGTACAATGTGTATAGAGGGATATGGGCCAAATGTGGGCAATTGGGATTAGCTTAGGGGTTTAAAAAAAAAGGGCGGCATGGACAAGTTGGGCCAAAGGGCCTGTTTCCAGGCTGTAAACCTCTATGACTCAAATATATATATGCTCTCATGAACTGAGAGCTTAATGGAAAAGGTATTCCAGGTTGATACATCTCAGACACATTCACCTGTGTGCAAAGATTGATTGTCCCGTTTATTAAGCATATATTAAATGCTCACTGGAGTGAAACGCACAGAGTACCTGTTAGAATTTAATTGGATGATTCTACAGACTGGACAAGCCATGGTAACATTGTGAATAAAGGGAGTGCTCCTGGTGTTAAAGAGTAGACAAATTGTGAGATTACAAAGTAAAGACATTAATATCCTGAAACTTCACAATTATCACTAGGCTGGGATATTGAAGCATTAAAGAATCCCACATACCTCTCAGAAGAAAGAGACAAAGTCCAATCCTGTTAAAGTCATATCCCTGTTTGACTATTAGAGTTCGTAGATTGATCTGGGTTTTATGAATCAGGTCCATGTCAGTCTGGTGCTGTGTCGTTGATTTCCAGTGACAGTATGTGGCATCCTGATTAAATTGGCACCACAATATTTAGCCCAGAAATCTGAGGACATCATCAATACAGCCCATTACTGATAGAATCACCAATTATTCTGAAAGTTTCATTAGTTGGACCTCCTTCACTGGAAACAGCTTCTCTGGCAAAAAAAAATCGCCCACCATTCCAAACTCTGAATGATTGGGGAAGTTGCTGGTAAGTGTCCGGGACAAATTGCTATTTGTAAGGTGAAGGTAGATCAGCAGCAGGAGTTAGTGAAGAGGGTGATGGTAAGAACCAGGCAGACTGAGTCACCAAGAAAGCTGCTTTAGAGGAGATTCCATGGGCTTCACCCAAAACATAATCATTAACACTGGTCTGACAGACTCCAGTTAAACCTGATTTTAAAACTTGTCACGATCCTGACTCTGATGTGACTGTGGTCAGATAGGCCGTACACCATAGGAACAACTTTCCCTTATGGCTCACAGCGAGTAAGGACTCAACAATCCTACAAGGTGGATTGAATTTAACTTGCTGCATTGTGATGTCTTACAAAACAACTAGTTTAGTTTCGGGATTAAATTAGGAAGTGTTTCTCTTTTGATTCATTCTTATGTTCATAATTACTACCGGTGGCTGAGGAAGCACGAGGATGTTCCTCACCACCTGAACCTGTGTCCAAATTAATCTGACTCTGTGAAATAAAATGTCCAAATGGACACATCCCATCTGAATGATGTTCCCTGGGAAACTTTGCAGGTTGATTATACAGGCCCATTATCCACAGTAAATGGAGGGAATGGGTATATCCTAGTAGTTCGCTTGGTGGATTGAAGCTTTTGCAGTCTGAACAAAAAGAGACCCAGGTTGTCGATCCTTTCCTAGAATCTAGTACCTACACATTTCTGATATAATTATTGTAAATTTTCTCTGTTCCCTTTCTAATGCCTCAACTTTTTTTAATATGGCAACTGGAAGTGCACGCAGTGTTTGGTAAGACTTGATCCAGGGGAATCTGATTCCCCAAAAGAGGGGCTTGAGCTCATGTGTGAGTTTTAGATTGGTTTATTATGAAACAACAGCTAATAATGATGCATAATGGAATGAAAAAAAAAATTGATCCATGACTGTGAGAGCAGTTTCCCAGTTCCCGAGGACAAACCAATGACACAGATTAAATGTTGGTCTCCATTGCTAATAGCTTCAGTCTCCTCTGAACTGTTCACTGGTGTGAACCAGAGAATGGATGTTGGGCTGAAGATCACTTTGAAATCTCTTCCTTGTCCAAAGTGATGGTTATTTTCCTTGAGAGCCTGTTTTAACCTTAACACAAATAGTTTAACAAAGAACAATACAGCACAGGAACAGGCCCTTCGGCCCTCCAAGCCCGCGCCGCTCCCTGGTCCAAACTAGACCATTCTTTTGTATCCCTCCATTCCCACTCCGTTCATGTGGCTATCTAGATAAGTCTTAAATGTTCCCAGTGTGTCTGCCTCCACCACCTTGCCCGGCAGCGCATTCCAGGCCCCCACCACCCTCTGTGTAAAATACGTCCTTCTGATATCCGTGTTAAACCTCCCCCCCACCTCACCTTGAACCTATGACCCCTCGTGAACGTCACCACCGACCTGGGAAAAAGCTTCCCACCGTTCACCCTATCTATGCCTTTCATAATTTTATACACCTCTATTAAGTCACCCCTCATCCTCCGTCTTTCCAGTGAGAACAACCCCAGTTTACCCAATCTCTCCTTATAACTAAGCCTTTCCATACCAGGCAACATCCTGGTAAACCTCCTCTGCACTCTCTTTACTTGTAGAAACAGAGAAAATAGGAGCAGGAGGAGGCCATTTGGCCCTACAAGCCTGCTCCACCATTCATTAGGATCATGGCTGGCCATCCAAGTCATGAGATCAAATCGTATCAGAGTTAGAAATATCTTGTTTCATTGTCTGTGAGGGAGACATATCCTGGACAGTGATAACAGGCCTGTCCTGTGTTTGTCACCCAGCAACTGCCATGGAAACTTTCTTCAAAAGTGAGAGGGGGAATGAACCATTCCTGTAATATTTAATAAATGCCTTCATATTTTATCAGTTGTCAATCTCCCACCTTGAGAAGGGAAAATCCTTATTGATTCCCACAAACTGATTTCTGATTAATGCAGCTATTCCGAAGCTACAATTTTCTTTTCCCTAATTTCTTGATTACTTAATATTGATGACATATTAAAGCAACGAGAATGATCAGAATCAGCAACAGAAACACATTTTCACTAAAATGTGATACCGGTTGACGTTGATTCATCCTCAACTGTAGATCATCACTTGCAAATCTATATTACTGATTTGTGGTAAGTACCTCTGGTTGAAACAAAAGTTCAACTTTAAAGATTCTCAAGCTCCCTTTTCACCCAAATCCATCTTGTGGATATTTTCTATATGCCTCTTCAGTATGATTTTCCTCTTCTGATCGATTTCAGTGTCTTTAATTCTGTCCTGATTATTTTAAAGTCAGTTTGTCTGTGGAGTCTGTGTCAATACCTTGATGATTTAAAATGTTGTCCCATTCCACTGACCACATTAATCAGTCAATGTTGTTCTGTTAGATGAGCTGAGCATATCAGGGACCCGTTATTCAATGCAGCTTCACCAGGCATTTCCACAGGTTAATTACACCACATTTAACATATCACATCTACACACTAACACTGCTATCCCAGTATAATGTCCCATATGCCACCTGATAAAAGCCAGCTTCTGGGGTTTCAGGAAATCTTACCAACAGATCATGAAGTGCGTGTGTGTGCGGGTGCATGTGCGCGTGTGTGTTTGGGGGTGGGGGGGTGATGTCTCTGTCTGAAGATCTTATCATCCCTGCGTGGTTCCAATACTTCAGGCAGTGGCCAGATTTTCAAATTCAGTCTTTTTGTTCAGAGGTATCTAATCCACGCATCCCAGGACACTAAGGGGCAATTTTAGCATGGCCAATCAACCTAACCCGCACATCTTTGGACTGTGGGAGGAAACTGGAGCACCCGGAGGAAACCCATGCAGACATGAGGAAAATGTGCAAACTCCACACAGATAGTGACCCGAACCGGGAATC